>NC_072737.1:156088646-156388646 GCF_026930045.1 Uloborus diversus
AGTATTTAAAAACATGGGATTCAATCATTTTTTGAATAATTTGGCAAAGTTTAATGTTTTTTAACAATCATTTTAATCGGTGCGCAGAGTTGAATTTCATTTTTTACGCTTCCGCACATGACATCACAAGTGATGAAATGCCATTAGCGCAGAGTGTAAATTACCATAACCTGGCAACGCGGTGGACAAAAAAGCGTAAACATTTAGCGCAACAAAGTACATCACTTGTGACGTCATAAAAGACTACGACTTATTTTTTAAATCGTACATTTAAAAAAATTAAATAAAAAAATCATTTTTGGGAAAATAAAAGTTTTCTGGCTCCGTGTTATTTTTTTACTTATTCTATCAATTTCAGTGACTAAAAGTAGTACTTTTGACTGAAGGAAACAACCCCATCACTACTTTTCAACAATGCTAATTATTAACAGTGTTAAAAAGTAGCACTTATATTGAATACATTTTACAAACTGTTTTAAATCATATTTACGACTGGGTATGAAAGAAACTTCACTCACAAAATGAAGTCAACCATTAAATAAAAATCAAAACACCAATTTAGAAAGAAATTTTTTTTATTTGAATGATCCCTAATTTGCGCTATCATACAGAGTCTTTTCTGTTTGTTTCTTGGTAGTTGAAGAAGTAATTACAAAAAAGTAAGTATATGATGAATGAGAAAACATTCAATGCAAGAGTAGTACATAAATAATATTTAGCTTTTCATTAATATAAATAAAATTTCAACATAACAAAATGTACATTCAAAGAAAAAACAAATCTGCTTTTAAAAATCAACATTTTCTTGAAATTTCTACGATATTACGTAGTCCACTCAAGATAATGTTACAAAAATATAAATATAAAAAGAACAACTGTTTACTCATGAATAATTAAGCAAAAACAAAGAATAATTTTGACAAAAACTGCACAGGATAAAATATTTGACAGTGGGCAGTGAAATAAAATGTATATAAAGATAATTTCAAACACAATGAATAAAATGTTTAATTTCAAAACCAGTTCCTTTCCTTTCTACTACATAATCTTATGTACAGTTTATAATGACTTTATAATGAGCATTTGTCATTTAATTTAATATTTTTACACACAAAAATGATTTATCACGTTCGCTGAGAGTTATTCGAAGCGTGATTCAATCTTTTCTATATCTTCAGGGGCGACTTGATATTTCCAACTTTCTACGTGGCATCTAGACTTTGAAACAACAACCACCCTATGTCAAAAATATCAATTTCCAAAGAAGATGAGGGAAAATACCTTAATTATTTACAGATTTTATCTCTACCAAAGATTTGTTTTTTTTTTTTCAATCAGTTTGGATGAATGTATGTATAAAATTATATAATTTTAGTTACACTAAAATCACAAGTGATCTATTTTTTTAAATCTCTAAATAAAGATACTCATTGTTCAAAAAACAAATAATATTAGCTGTACTTAAATCACAAGTGATCTTGGTTCGTTTAATCTCTAAATAAAAATACTCATAGTTGAAAAAAAAAAAAAAAAAAAAAACAATTTTTTTTTTGCACTTAAACTACAAATAATCTTGGTTTTTTAAATCTCTAAATAAAGATACTCATTGTTGGAAAAAAACAAATAATTTTTGTTGCACTTAAACCACAAGTGATCTTGGTTTTCTTTAAATCTCTAAACAAAGATACTCATTGTTGAAAAAACAAATGATTTTAGTTGTACTTAAATCACAAGTGATCTTGGTTTGTTTAATCTCTAAATAAAGATACTCATTGTTGAAAAACAAATAATTTTTGTTGCACTTAAACCACAAGTGATCTTGGTTTTCTTTAAATCTCTAAACAAAGATACTCATTGTTGAAAAAACAAATGATTTTAGTTGTACTTAAATCACAAGTGATCTTGGTTTGTTTAAACTCTAAATAAAGATACTCATTGTTAAAAACACAAATAATTTTTGCTGCACTTAAACCACAAGTGATCTTGGTCTTTTTTAAATCTCTAAATAAAGACACTCATTGCTGAAAATACAAATAATTTTTGTCGCGCTTAAACCATAAGTGATCTTGGTTTTTTATCTCTAAATAAATATACCCATTGTTGAAAAAACAAATAATTTTAGTTGTACTTAAATCACAAGTGATCTTGGTTTGTTTAATCTCTAAATAAAGATCCCGATTTTTGAAAAAAAAAAAAAAAAATACAAATCCTTACCAAGGAACCACACGAATTGTGTAATAACGGAAAAAGTTATGAAAGGTAATATTCAAAAGAGCTGTTGAAACACTTTTTGACACAAAAAGTTTTTGCCCTCGTTCCCCCGTTTATCGAGATAAGAGGTCTTAAAGTCGGACGAAATGTTAAGAAACGCGCCAAATTTAAACATTGCCGGGAGATTTTAGGTAAACACGCGACTTCACCGTCTCCATCTGGCAGGAGGTGAAAGAGATATCTTCTATTGCTCACCGAAACTCGCTAAATTTGGTGACTTTTCTTAAAATTTAAGACCTTGTATTTTGATTACAGGGACGCGAGAGCAAATGACATATGCGTCTAGAAACATGTTCTACTATGTTCTTTCAAAGTAACTTCTTACATTGATACTTATTTAAATTGTTTTCAATATCACACTGTTGTATGATTTCCTGGTTAGGACACAGGTAACTGTGATTACTATAACTCAATACAAGGGCGCTGAATCACATTGGTGTTGCACTGAAAATTTTATTCCTTCGTGAGCAAATTTCTAAAACTAATTAAATCTGGTTGAAATCTGAAATAGTTTGTTGTTGTTCTAAGGTGCAGATACAATATTTTCTCCTTCACTACGTTTCTCTTAGAGTTCACTGCTTGGAAATGACTGTGAACTTGACTACAATAAAATAATTCGACGTTCATAACGTTTGTGAGCTTTTCAAGGTGACTTTTAGTGCTTCCAAAACTGCGTGCGAGACCTGCCAAATGATAAATATTTCTTCAATTACACTTTCCCGCTGTTTAAAAAGTATCAAAAATACAAAAATAATATCCTTTTAAAATTCCATTAACGCAAAACGAACCTCTAAACGTATCAACAGATTTCAACGTCATTATTCTACTGTGCGTAATTGCTGCTGCCACCGGCACATAAGAAATATTTACTATCGGTGTAAGTTGGGTCTGGTGAGGCATGCATGCTAGTAGTCAGTGAATTGCAGAGTGATGTCATGGATGGAAGGCTGACGTTTTGTGAAGGTGATGTGGTTCCTGACTGAGTGACGTTCATAGAATAGTTACGGTTGCAGTTCGTTGGTGTAATACTCGACAGACGAACAGACCATGATCCTACAGGGGAATTCTCGGCTGTAAAAGAAGAGAAATAATTAGTATACCTATTAAATGAAAAATTATCATATAAGCTTTGTGCTACAATATGATTAAGGTGAAAAAACAACGTAAATAAAGCGCAAATATTGGAGAAAAAATTTCTCCAATGTATTTTTCTCCAATATTTGTGCTTTATTTACGTTGTTTTTTAATCTTAATCATAGTATACCTATTATCACAAGGACAATATAATGTTGATTACGAGGATGTAGTCTGATAAAACGATTTAGTCAATTCTCTGCTTTGTTTGAGTTTAAGACTAAAGTATTTTTTTTTAGCTACTATGAACAATAATTATTACAATAAACTAATGAATTCATCATGTACAATATAGATTACTTTTGATGATGAATATTTGCATATGACGTTTTAATGACGTCATCTTTAAAATGATGTCGGTATTAAAAACTGAAAGATATTATTCTTTTAAATTAAATCATTCTAGACCAGAGTTTTCCAAATTGTGGTCCGCGGACCCTGGGTGTCCGTGAGTCCATGCCAGGGGGTCCGCGGTGCTATCCAGCTAAAACGTTAAATATAATGGAGATTGAATAACGAGTAACGATATTTTAATTCAAAAATAAAGCACATTTATGAGGAATTTAAAAGTTCTTGCTTAAGTACTTGCAGAACGCAGCAGTCCCCCCTCTCTCGGAACTCTCGTAAGTAAACACACTACGACTACATATTAATTAATTTCGTGTACATGACTGAACACACTCAAACTAGGCTAACAGTTTTTTGTTCATTAACTTCAAAAGCTCCTTTTTATTAATAAACTTGTAGTAGAAATTTGGTGATAACATTTTTAGGGAGGGATGAGCATCCCTGTTGAGTACAGAAGAGTAAAACCCCTCCCAACAGACACCCCTCAAAGGCGGAAACCCTTCTTATGCGGACAATTTTTAATTCCCCAGTTCCAATGCAAATAACATTATTAAACCCCTGTCCTACGGACACCTCTCTATTGCGGACAAAAAAATTTGTCCCGTTAGTGTCCGCATTAGAGGGATTTTACTGTACAATGTATATAATCTACGCGTAAAGCCTATGGAATGTGTATCCCCCACTTCAGTGACGGAATACGATGTATCATCTTAACCCAGAAAAGAACTAAGTCCCCCCAGGTCTCTGACTGCTACAACAAATAATGTGGACAGTGTTTATCATAAAAATTTTCCATCTGGAAAAAAAGCTATTCGCTCCACCACTACTTCTGCCAATATATTTTTAACGCCTGTATTTCATGGGATCTCAGCGAAGGAAACAGGAAGAAAAGAACAAGATATCTTGGTTTTTAGCGCTTAATATTTTTTTCTAACCGTTTTATTTTCCGACTCGCCGAAATGCAGTCGCTGCAATCTGTGCTCAGTTTATCTTAAAAGATACGAATTGCTCCTGAATCGACAAAGCTCCCTTCTGCGGAGACCACGTCAGCGTGTGTGGTCTAATAGTAGGAGAACATGAGGGGGGGGGGGGATCAAAACTACGCTGTCGTCGTTCAGTATCTCGGTTCCGAACTCTGGTTTCAATTTTCAAATTCCCGAAGTTTTACTGAGGGCATGAAAGAGAAGTTTATAGAGTGATAAAGATACCAAAACAAAAATCGAAAATATTCAAATCATCATTCAGTTTTTAATACACAAATAGTACATAAGGTTTAAAACACTCTTACTTTTGAAAAGATGATATTAGTATCTATATTTCTACAGATAGTTTCGGTTACTTAAATTTAAAAAGTTTCACTGAGATCAATAAACACATAACTTAAAGGAGTAAAAAAAAAAAAAATATGAAATCAAATAATAGGGTTGCCATCCAAATTTTGCTTCAAAATAGTTGCTTTAGTAGCCTAATTTGTAAAAATAAGTCGCCTAAATAGTCTCCTCAGCACAATGATTAAGTTGCATTTCTCACCCATTTAGTTGCTTTTTCCAATTTCTTTTAACTATTTACTAACTCAAAAAATACTTAGTGTAACAAAATCACACAACAGAAAATCTTAAAACATAGCTATTTATAGTAAATGCAAAAAAAGAAAAAAATCAAAACTTAATTTCTCAGATCTAACATGTGTTTTAACATCATTCAACATTTTTTACTGGAACTACTACTTCAAAAAAGCAACTCTCAGAATAGTAATGAAGTTGGTATTTAAATTTTTTTTTTTAAATACTTACAAATTCAAAAAATACATTGTGTCACACAATCAAAAGATGACTACCTATAGTAACTACAAGACAATAAAAACTTATTTTCCCAAACATAATATTTTTTTTTTCAAGATTAACTTGGTTCATTCAGAATTTTTTAATGGTACTAATAATAATAGAATTTAATGAAGATCTTTTTTAAGTCAAGACAAAGGAATTATAAATTGAGTTTGAACTTGTAAAACATATTCATGAGTCTTCAAAGTATTTAAGTTAGGAGACAGTATTGACACTTTCCCATGCATTTTAAATTTTAAATTGTCAATACATTTAAATGTTGATTTTTTTTTTCAATGCTGATCGTTGATTTGTGTATTTCAAAGTCTAGTCGTTTTTAAAAATTAAGAACTGTGAACTAAAATGAGACAGTTTTTTCATACTACTATTTAAATGTAATAATTAAGCAATAGCTGTAAGGGAAAGTAATTAATGTAATAGGTAAAATGGCTTCTGAAATAAGCCAAGTAAACAACAAACTAGTATAGGGGAGGGGGGGGGGGCACATGTGAACATGGCACCATGACAACGTCAAGCAAAACATCTTAAAAAATTCTTAAATAATGGCAGGGCCAGTTCTACTTCTTAGCCTAACTTTTAGGGCAAGGACCCAGTTTATGTTCCTGTAGTGACAGGTTTTTTGTTTTAGCAGATGCTGATGTAATGTTATCAGATTTCTACATGTGAAAACATATTTTAAATTACCTAATAAGCTAAACTTAATTATTGCAAACCAATACATGAACATTCAAGTAAATTTATGAGTTGTTAATTGTTAAATCAATTTTCATTACATTTTTTTATATTTTATATTTTAGTGCTATTAGTGATCACTTGAAGCAGTTTCCAGCTAAAAGGAGTCAAATTTTCATTTTCATATGAATTTCTCCTAGAGTTTAAATTTTTAGTTACGTTCATTTCTATGTGAACTTCAAAAAACAAGAAAATTAAATTAGAGTAGCTTTGAAAATATTTATTTTGGGAATAAATTTGAAGATAAACAAGTTTGCTAGTTTGAAATTTCGTTTTTGTCCGAAAATACGTAACTAATAACAACTTAAGAACAAAGCTTTAAAAAAATAAGAAATTATTGAAATAAAAATCAAAATAAATTGCTTTAAGATGGCATAAAGTTAAAACATCTAAGACCATTTAAAAATATTAAAACACTAACTGGATGCTAAAAGATTAAAATTTCGAGCGCTGCAAGACATTTTCGGCGAAGCACGTGTTCAACGCTTGAGTGTTTGTTCTCTATATTTTCATTTCTATGTGAACTTAAAAACAGGAAAATTCAGTTCAAGTAGCTTTGAAAATATTTATTTTTGACATAAATTTAAAAGTAAGGAAGTTTGCTAGTTTTAATTTTCGTATTTTTACGAAAATACGTAACTAATAACAACTTAAGAGCAAAGTTTTAAAAAAAATTAAGAAATTATTGAAATAAAAACCAAAATAAATTGCCCTAAGATTGCATAATTTAAAATATCTAAGACCTTTTAAAATAGTTCAAACACTAACCGGATGCTAAAAGATTTCAATTTCGAACACGGCATGCAATTTTCGGCGAAGAACGTGTTCAACGCTAGAATGTTAACAAACAAGAACGGCTTTAGTTTTTTTTCGTACATATTAGGATAACTTAAGTCAAAGCACTGGAGATCATTATTAATAATGCAATTTTATTACAGAAAACGAAAATTTTGCATTTGAATTCGACCTCAGTAGATCGACACGTTTCGCCGTCCGGCGAAATGCTATTGGCTGAAAACTGTATGATGCAATATCCATAGTGTGTTGGAATGCAACTGATTGGTTCAAAATCGTTCTTCCTATTTCTTTTTCAGTGAATTTCATAAAAAATGAAAAAATAGTCGCTTTTTTATAGCAAAAAGTCGCCGTGTTTTAAAAAAATAGTCGTTTATGGCCTGTTTTTTGCCAAAAAAGTTGCCATAGTCGCCTAAGGTAAGAAATAGTCGCAAAAGTCGCCTTTTTAGTCGCCAATGGCAACCCTAAATAAAAAAAAAATGATCTTCCGATCTTTAAACCAGAAATAGTGCATCACGATTAAAACTCAATTTCTACTTCTGATTTAATTCTTAAAGTTTCACTGAGGTCATTAAACACAGAACTTAATAGAGAAAAAAAATCAATGCATAACGATTCCTCGATTTTTAAACCAGAAATAATGTCTCGTGATTAAATTTCTTACTCGAGAAAATATTATTTTATTATCTCAATATCTACGAGGAGTTTCAGTTACTAAATTCTTAAAGTTTCACTGAGACTATTAAACCCAAAACTCGATGGAGTAAAAAAATCAAAACATGAAAACAATATATAAAAGACGATTTCGCTAGCTTTAAACCAGAAATATTACGTTTAAAACACTCCTTCCTATTTAAGAATATATGATTTCAGTATCTCAATTTTTACCTGTGGTTTCAGTTACTGAGATCATTAATTACAGAACGTAATGGAGTAAAAAAAATTAAACATACATAAAAATGATCTTTCGATCTTTAAACCTCAAGTAGTGTTTCACGATTAAAATTCTTACTCGAAAATATTATTTTAATACATATCTCAAGTTCTAACCTCGGTTGCAATTATCAAATTCAAGAAGGTATGTTAACAGCATAAAACATGGAACTTAACAGAAAAAGAGTTACTTTACTCACAGCATTAAACATATAATTTAATGAAAAGTAAAAAATATATATATATATATATATAAAACTAATTTGAATTCCGAAATTTTTAATTCAAATTATGTTTTTCGCAATCACGAGTTTCGGCAGGACCCTACTCATTGGCATTATAACTTATACTAACTACTACTTATTGGAGTATTGTTTCTAGAAACGGTTTCTGTCCCCTCAAGCCTGCCGCTCCTCCTGGTCAGTTACATTTGTATAGTTGTGTGTGTGTGTAAGCTTGCGTGCGTGCATGTGTAGTCTAGGCTTGTGTGTGTGTGTAGGCTTGCGTGCGTGCATGTGTAGTCTAGGCTTGTGTGTGTGCGTACACCTGCGTGTATGAACGTAGGCGTGGGTGTATGTGTGCAAAGGTGAGTGTGTGTAAAGGCTCGCGCGTGTGTGTGAGAGTGTGTATGAGCTCGCGTGTGTGTAGGAGGATATGTACGCCACCGGATTCCGGGGGACAGTGGTCAGGACCAGAGGAAGCGCACCTGCAGATGCCGATGGGTGGCGGCTCTGCAGAGGCCCCTGTTCCAAGCTGAAAAAGGAGTCAGATGCCAAAAACGGTCAAATGAGAACAATAAGCAATTGTGATTGCTCAAAAAGAAAAAGAAAAAAAAAAAAGAAAAAAATTTAATTTGAATTTGACATCTTGAATTCAAATTATGTTTTTCGCAATCACGAGTGTGTGTATGTGGGCGCGTGTGTTTGTGTGTGGGGGGTATTTGTGTTTGTGTGTAAGAGGGTATGTGTATGTGTGTGTAGGCATTTGTGTTTGTGTCTGTGTGCAGACATAAGTGTGTGGGTAGTTGTGTGTATGAATGTGTGTGTGGAGGGTATGTGTATGTGTGTAGGCATATGTGTTTGTGTCTGTGTGCAGGCATGAATGTGTGGGCAGTTGTGTGTATGTGTTTGTGTGTGTATGTGTTTTTGTGTATGTGTGTGTGTGCGTGTGTGTGTAATTGTGTATGATGCGCATGTGTGTAGGATATGGACGCAACCTGGAGATGGCTTTCGCTAGAGGAGCAGCATCGTGAGGAGCCGGCCGACGGTGATGCTGCAGAGGGTGCTGGTGGGAAAATAAAATGATAGGAATTCAAAACAGTCAAATGAGAACAATAAGCAATCGTGATTGTTCAAAAAACCCCACCAAAACATGATTCAAAATCTAAAAACGAGTACAACGCTTTTCAAATAAGAAATAATACCTAAACGTTTTAAAATACTCAAATTTATGAAAATATGATTTCGGTATTTTTACTCGTAGAAACAATATACAAAAATGTTCGCTCCATTTTTAGATCAAAAATGATACCTTACGATTGACATTCTTACTTCAGTAAATAGGATGTTAAGATCTCTTTTCTTAACATTGGTTTATTTTTGAAGTTTCACTGAGAGCATTAAATGTGGAAATTTATTCGGAGCATAGAGATCAAAATATGAATAAAAAATAAGAATGGTCATTGAACTTTTTAAGCCGAAGTAAAAGCTTGTGAATTAAAAGGCTGTTTACTTTCGTAATAATTATTAGTAAGTAATAATTTATTATACTTACTTTAGCTAATAATTTGTTTATCATATTAGTTCATAATGAGTAGTAAAGGGAGATCTAAGAATAAAAGTGATCAAATAGTTTTGAAGTCAGAAATATCTTTTGACTAACAGCAAAGCGAGGGGGGGGGGTAAGTCCCCCCAGAGGCCTTGGCTTTATAAAATTATTATTGCCAATCCTAACACAACACAAAGTAAGAACTTTTCATCAAAGATTCTAGCAATTCTATGACAAAAAATCCTGTATAACTTAAAATTTGTTTTGCCTAATGAGGAATGGGAATATATTTTCAAATGGGTATAGTGCGCCATTTTCTTTTCTTTCTTTTTCTCTCTTTTTTTTTTTTTTTTTTTTGAAGGTTTCTGAATATTTGAAATAACCAGTTCATGAAAGAGTGCATGCATATTGAATATAAAAGCTTTTTAATTAATTACACAGTGGGATTCAGTGCTCTCGATATATATGTTTATACAGTTAACGTTCTATAGAATGACCTCCTATTACTGCGAAACTTCCGTTATAACGACCGATGTATAAAGTCTTATTTCCTATTCCATGGATGCAATGTTATTTTACCGTCCATTAGAGCGATCGAACTGAAACGCTCATTCCAATGTAACGTCCAAATCTAGTTTAAATTTTGTATTAACCTCTGGACTACCTATTCGAAAACTAATATTTAAACATTTATGTTTGTAAAGATAAAATATTTCCATTGAAAAGAATTATTTGTTCATATAGGGTCTAAGAAGTGTTGAAAACCGCACACAAATGGCTGACATTACAAATGATATTTTTTTGAAATAGTCAAAAAATCACAATTGCAGCAGAAAATTTTTAAAAAAAGAAAGAAACTAACAAAAAATTTTAAAAAAATATTTTGTTACTTTGTTATTTCCTTGATTTTCTTTTAAAACGAAGCATAGCTATGAGAAGTTATTCGTTCATTTTAAAAAAGGATTAAGTAACATGTAATGCGTTACAACGACCTCTCGTCGTTATAGCGACTGATTTTGTTTGGACTTCAGAGGTCATTATAACGAGTGTGGACTGCATAAAGCATATTTTTAAAAAAAATTCTGGAATATCAAATTCATATCGTCCCTTCGTAAGGCTTATGATAAGACAAAGTCAACAATAAGAAAAATAACTCAGCACATAAATTCTAAATTAAAAAAAATCTTCTGCAAGAACCGAAAAATTGCCAAGATTAACACTTCGATTTTCCCGAGCCTCAAAACTTTTTTCCAAACCTCCGTTTTTAAACGGTCCTCGTTAGTGGTTCAATTCATCATTCGCGGGGTTAATTACTGAAAATAACTGTGCAATGCAGAGGGAGATGCTGCAGAGTGATGGAGTGGAGACAAGTTCAAAGCGCGTGGCATCGGAGATCTCATTTCGTATTAGGAAAAAGAATGATGCCACAATTAGCGGCGGCGACGGCGTTTTGACGACATCTTTAATGTCCGCGGGTTATTTGAGTCGCATTTACAGTCACTTTACGACTTTTTTTTGGACTGTAAATTGTCCTGCGCGGATTTATTTCGGAAAGCAGGAGGCAAAAGGGTGCTTTCCGTTTATGCGTGATCAGGAGTGCCCGTAGGGTGGGGGGTATGGCGCAAGTTGCGTTATCAAAATTTTTGGGGGGTATTTTAAATTTTTTTTAATGATATTCAATTAAATGTATTTATTGATTTATTTTTAAATTTCAATTTTTCATTTTATTTTATTTATTCAGTTTATCTTTTATTTCATTATTTTTTCCTCGTTTGTGTGTGTGTGTGTGTGTGTGTGTATGTGTATGTATGACATTAAAAGTCAGAACTTTTCTAATAGAATAATAATAATAATTAAAAATAAATAAATAAATAAAATTATTTAAAAATAAATAAATTTAAAAAAGGGAAAGAGGGTTGAGAAAAATTTGGGGGGGGGGGGGAGGAGTATTTGCGGGAAGGGCACCCCTGCTACGTAACGATAGAGGAGAATTGAAAGTTGAATTTTTTGAAAATAGCCACGAATAGGTGCGATATGTAGGGGAAAGGGGTGTTGAAGGTCCCTTCCCCCAGAATCCCTGAGTTTAAGTTGTGTTACCAATTTTAGAATAGTTATAAATATATGCTACTAACCAGCGAAACACGTGAACAATAATAATGAAAAACGTTAAAAAAGTGAACAATCAAAAGAGCATATTGAGATATTACTTGCCCTCGTGCCCCCATTATCGAGATATGAGGTCTTAAAGTCTTTCGAAGTTTTAAGAATAGCGCCAAATTTAAAGCCTTGGCTAGTAATAGAAGATACTCGGTGATTTCATCGTCTGTATGCGCAGGACATCCATTTGCAAAGCGAGTGAAAGATGTCATCCATTACACACCGAACTCGCCAACAGGACAAAATTTTGGCTGCACTAATTGAGACAGTGAGAAGCAAAGGGATGTAAGTGGTCGTTTTCAAGTTTTGAGTAAAACGCGTTTAAAGATTGCTTCCTCGGTAGACTTTCATTGAAAAGTTTTTCTAAATCATGCTGTAAAGCAGCACCTACCAAGGCTACTAGTACTACCTCTTGCCACAAGACAGAGGAGATTTTCACCTACCATTTGTATTGGTTTACTCAAAATTTTCAATTTTGCCACTTGCATCCCTTTGCTTCTCACTGCCTCAATTGTCTCGAGAATTAAAATTTGCTAGTTAGCAACTTGATTTGAAGCAAATGCAGAACAGTTCAGTTACAGCATCCAGAGACTACAGTTCCAAAGAGGCAAAACATTGCAATTTTGCGCAGACAAGGTAAACATTTCAATGGACAGGTCATATCCACCGTATCTTGGTTTTACTTCTTTGAGCAGCCATTAACCCACTTATAGCTGCTCAAAGAATGCCCAGAGTAGAACATTTCCTACATTTACTTGAATTGTGAATTAACAGTATTAATTCAACACTGTATTTGAAAATGGATCTGATATTATAAAGCTCCAGAGAAAATACGTTTCACTGCATTTGTTGCCACAGGCGTGCACTGGGAGGGGGGACACCTGTTGGCACGGGCCCGAGCCTGAAGCAAGCCCAATATACTAGGCGTGAAATATAGGGGTAAACAATATGGAGGCGAGCCTGGAAAAGTCATTTGTGACGGGCCCCAAAGTTTCTGTGCACGCCCCTGTTTGTTGCTATAGTTTATGTAGCTGCTGTCTGCTAACCGCAATAGAATGAGAAACGTCCATGCCCAGCAAAGTGACATACACAGGCAGTCTTGATTGCTCAATAAAAACATTCCTTTAGTCTTATATTTAATGAACTCGAAGGCAAGTTTGATCAAGGAATCAGATAATCACATCTAAGTTCACTCAATCTGATTATTTTCGATCACAAGCGTTATCGAAGTAGGTCAAAAACAGACAAATCCTTTTGACTAACTCTTAAGCAAAAGATAACTTTGGTGAAAACTTTTCATTCTATTCTAGAGTTGAAATACAAGTGTTAAAATCAATTAGCAGAATTGAAGATTGCATGATTTACTCGCCACTGGCGCAAGATTTTTCAGACAAGGCGAGAGTATTTTACGTAAATTAATTTGCTTATTTATTTTTTATACATATATTTCGCTTCGACACATAAATTAAACGCAACCGCTATACTTGGCCGGAAAAACAAAAACTACGGTATTTAGGCCATGCAGATTAATAAACCAAAATAACAGAAATCAATTACAAACAACATAAGCAAAATAACTTTTAGATTTTTAGTTCTAAACGCTGTAAAAATTGATTCATTTCATTTACAATTGTACAATTTAAGGCATAATAATAATACTAATATATATTTTTTTAATTTGCATTGTTTTTAAATTTTGTTTAATATTTTTAAAATAAGTTATAGGATTTCTTTTTGTATTGGGTCATTTTTACACGAAAAATTAACAATCTGTTTGCTTTTTGGAATATAACACGAATGTTTTTAACTACAATAAAAATAAATTCCAATTACTTGGAATATAGGGCAAAAAGGGGCCCATGTGAAAAATTTATTAAAAATAATTATCTATTTCTCAGCGCAAAAATGTCCCAATGAATGAATAGTTGTTTCTTTCCATCCTAGATTTTTTTGAGATTTTAAAAAGCATCTTTTTAATTTATCGCATTTTTTAAAAAAAATTCTTCATTTGTTCACATGTGCCCCTGGGAGCACATGCGAACAAGTCTGGGGCAGATATGAATTCGATTAAAAAATGCAGGACAAGCATCATATTTTAAAAGATATGAAACACAGAGGGTAGGGTGGCCCAAAGCGGGTAGTTTAACGAAGAACGAACAAAAATGATAGTTTTTCTCTTTTTATCGCTACAATTTCGGTTTTATTTCCTAACAGGGTTCTTGAACTTTGAAGTGCTTTTTGCATTATTTCAGACCCAATATTTATTTATTCTCAAGCATTACAAACACTTGAAAAGCCCGCTTTGTCCTATCAGGGGGCCTAAAGCGGGAAAGCCGTTCGGGTAAAGCGAGTAAGCTTAACTAATTGTATTTTAATACATTTGCCAATCAAATATGATGTTATAAATGATTAAACTATTTGACTAGCTAACTGCCAGTATAAAAATTTACGTGAAAAAGTTATATTTATCCAATTTAAATTGAAACTCTAAGTCAGCGAATTTGTTCATAAAATATAAAAAAAACTGATTAAATTAATAGACTATTTAATTGTCATCATAAAAAATAACTTTTTAAACCTGTACGTATCTTAATGAAATAGAAAATCTGAGGCAGCATATGTGTCAAGAAATTATTAATAATTATATGATTAAATAAATCTTATACTCGCTTTGCCCAAAGGCATGTTTTTTATTTCAATAATTATAACCTTAGATTTGAAAAAGAAACAAACAAAATGAACATCGTTGTTTGTATGTAGGTGGATGGCGTCAGAATAACGTAATATTATTGGCATTTAAAAAAATAAACTGGTCTTCGACTAATCACAAATTACATACCTTTAGTTTTAGATATGTGTATAAATTTTCTTACTTTATGCCTGGATACGCCATGCCTCTTCACTGCTGTTTCGCTGTGACTGATTGGAACTCGGGGGTGTTCGGGTAAACAACGACAAACACATGCATTACAGCTTGTACACCATGCGGCGGCTTACGAATGCCTACCCGCTTTGAGCCACCCTCCCCTACGTATATATCAGTTACATTGAGTATGTAACCTGTACTGCATACTGTACAAATTTAATTGCACAGTAATTTTGTCATTAAGAAAATATTTTATCCCAAATATATGACTTTAAACTTCAGTTTTTAACTAAATGAGAACATTTTTTGTATTTTTCATTTCTGTAAGTATTCTATAACACCAAATTGTTGCCCAACTATTGAGTAACAAAAAAAAATAAATAAATAAAATAAAATAAAAATAAATAAATAAATAAATAAAAGGTAATACAAATAAATAAAGCAATATTTAGTAATAATTATAATATTTAACAATAAATTTACAAACTGATTGAGTAAAAATAATAACAAATATGTACAAATATTTTTACACTTATATTACATTACACTAATATTAATATTACGCAGAGAATATGGGAACTGTTCATATGTGCCCCTAGATGTTGTGTTCACAAGCATTCCATCATCTACCTTGAATTAAGTTACAAAAATAAGGAATTTTTAATTTGATAAAAAAAGTTTAAACATTGATATAAATTTAATTGAATGTTTATATAATGATTTTCAATAATTAAGTTCTTCCTAATAGTGAGTTTAAAATATGTTTTTGCGATTAAAAGACTGATAAAATTACATACAACATCTGCTAAAACAAAGAAGTTACTACCACAAAAACGTAAAATGGCCCATTGCTCTAAAAGTTAGGCCAAGAGGTAGGACTGAAAGAGGTTTTTTTGTTTGGAGTTGTCTCAGTAAAACATGTTCACATGTGCCCCATATTCACATGTTTCCCCTAAAATTTTTAATATGATTCTATGTTAGTTTGTACTTTTCGTATGAATGTTGTTAGTATGTTATGATTCTATGTTAATTTAGAAAATAAATAGTGTTGTTTGAATTATTTTGCTTAGTTATAAGAACTATTTTTGATTTATAAACCTTTTTAGATGTTTTAAGGACATTCTGTGTATTATATCGACACTTTTATAGATCTTTTTAAAACACCTATGCATATATAAATAGAAGTGCACTTATACTTTATTCTTTAAATTATCAGGGCAGAAACAACTTTCCATTCACCACACAATGTACTTTTGTGTATTGCGTATTGTTGTCTGGTTACAAATATCTTCACTTGGTAAAGGTTTCTATAAATTCCCAGTCCCTATCGACTATCATAACTATAACTACATCATAACTATACTTTTAGAGTATATTGCTAAAGATTATGTTTGGGAAACTTGATTGCAAATGCTAACAGGTTCCGAAACACTGATTCAACTCGCGGAAACTTTTTAAGAAATTAAATATAACAAAAGAATTTTTAATTGTCAATCATACAGTGTTGCATATCCTGTCCGTATGTGTTTATTTCGGCAAATTCTTCAAAATTTTAGAAGTTTTATGTCCTATGCTACTTAATAAATCTCACTTTTTTGGTTCTTCCTTCCACTATTTAACAACCGTTTGGCGCAGTACAGTCTACTAAGGCTCTAGTGCCAAAAAAAAAAAGAAAAAGAAAAACAATCAAACCAATCAACCAATTTTTTAGAGCAAGGTTTCGTCTTAAAAAATACTAAAAACTTGAAAACACATAAATGGCAAAATCCTTTTCCCGTTTTGCGTGCCCTTGCCTCCAATACCAGTAATCATTGCAAATGCTCATTTGAAGGAAAAGGTAAAGGAAATTATCTTTATATTTACTAATAATAAAGCTGTGTCTCTGGATCTCTGTCTGGATGTCTGTTACGCGCATAACAAGGGCACCCATATAGGGGGGCAAGGCGGGGGGGCTCGAGCCCCCACTTTGAAATTATAACTTCCTTGCTTTTGGTACTTTTTTCGTTGCAAAAATGTGAAAACATTTATTCTCTGGCCATTAATGAATAAGTTATTACAAATGAAATATTTTAATGACTCTAATCTGTCCTGAAATCTGTTTCCATGGAGAAAATACCCTCCTAACCCATGGGGAAAATATCTGAGCGCCCCCCCCCCTTACAATTTTGCATATGGGCGTCCTTGGCGCATAACGTCTAGACGTTCAGCCGATTTTCATGAAATTTGGCACAAAATTAGTTCGTATCATAGGAGTGAGCACCTCTTAGCGATTTTTTGAAAATTCGATTTTGTTCTTTTCGTATTCTAATTTTAAGAACATTTTACCGAGCAAATTATCACCACGTGGAGGAACAAATTACCATAACGTGGACAAGCAAACTACCAGATGCGACCATGGGCGAGCAAATGAACATAGCAAATTGGAAGAAATTCATCATCCATTATTCGTAAATATACAGGCGAACCAAATGACCTTTTAATTTTGTACTACGGGCAAAGCCATGCGGGCACCACTAGTTATGTTAATAAAATTACTCAAGCAAAGCTGGAAAATATATCACCGGAAGATGGTTTCAAGCTCAAAATTATACCCTTCAGTGTGCTCTTATATAAGAAAAAGCAACAAATAATAAAGTAGCCATCTCATCCAACGGCTTCAAGAAGTTAACAATTCTTTCCCGACTTGAGTGCCATTGTGGAAAAGATTTCTGAAGTGCTTCAAGATAGATAGTTGGGAAGAGTGTGAGTGAAGTTGGGTGTCAGGTGATGAGGAAAAGTGAATTCTGCTGTCCTCGCTGGAGTGTGTGGTTCCAGAAAGGGAGGAGGACCGACTTTTCCTTTGTGGTTATATTTTTCAATTCGGAAGAGCGTTCCATTATCTGCATTGTAGATTTCACGGAGGAAGACCACAAACTAGATAAGTTTTCCAGGCCGCATTTAATTGTTCATAGCTTTTGTTCGGACTGCAAGGAACTTTCAGCGAAGTATCCATTAATTTGATTTTTATATAAAAAAAAATCGGGAAATAAAGAGAAAACAACGTAAAGAGGGGAAAAAAGAGTTGATTTCCCCTCTTGATTCGAAGATATTGGTTAGAAGATAATCTACTACTGTAGAACCTCGTAAATCCGGACAAATAGGGGACCCAGGTCGTCCTAATTAATGGAAGTACGGATTAAACAAAATAACCCTAAAATTTAACCAAAGTACATAAACAAACTGGTATACGCAGTAAAAATTGTGTTTTGATATCAAGCGAACGAAATATGAGTATAAAACTGCATAAGAGAAAATTGCAAAAATAAAAAGTACGGCCTACGAAAATACATTATTTCGCTAACCCTTCATTTATTTACACATTATAAATGGCTCTTCGAACTAAGCGAAGTCCGGTTTAATAGGATTCGGAGTAATGAGGGTTCACTGTAGATACTAATAAAACATTGAAGACTAGTGTTCAATCATAACGCATTAGTTAGTGTTCAAAAGAATCGCCTTTTCACAGGTTAATTATGAAATTACTGTCATTTGTGAAAAAAAAGATATTTAAAGAGAAAATATTAAGGATGGAGAGATATTTTTGTTGAGAGTAAAAAAATAAATAAAATAAAATAAACAAATAAAATTGTAAAACCCCTCTCTTGCGGACACCCCTCTGATACGGACAAAAACTTTTGTACCGCTAGTGTCCGCCTTAGAGAGGTTTTACTGTATTTAAAAATCTATTAAATTAAAAAAATATGGAAAGAATATAATATAAAAATATTTTTAAGAGTAAAGAATAAATAAATAAAATAAAATGAATAACATAAATAAAATAAATAAAACAAATAAAATTAAAAAAAAAAAAAAACTTTTCTTGAGGACACCCTTCTGTTCTGTTGTACGGACAAAACTTTTGTCTCTTTAGTATTCGCCTTAGAGGGGTTTTACTGTTTTGCAAAAATAGAAATAAATAACGTTAATTTAAGTCAGTAACCAGAGGTTCCCAAAGTGAGTGCCGCGGCACCCTGGGGTACCGCAGGGAGGGGCGAAGAATGCCACAAAGTTCTCATATTTTCAATATATACATATGTAGAATTTCATCAAAGGGTGCCGCGAGTCAGAAAAGTTTGGGAACTCCTGCTTTAAACTATCTCTGAAGTACAGTGAAACCTGTCTATAACGATAACCTGTCTATAACAATTATTACTTTTTTGGCCCCAGCAATATGTCAGCATGAATAATCAAACTGTCTATAACGATAACCTGTCCATTACGATATTTTTTTAGGTCCTAACAGAGTTGTCAAAATCCCGGGTTTTTTTTAAAAGCCCATGGACCCAGGGTTTTTTTGTTTTTTTTTTTTAAATAAAACCCAAAAAACCCAACTAAAGCTGGGTTTTTTAAAAGAAATGTGGGTTTTTTTTTCTTTTATTAGGGAAAATGTCGGGAACTTGTAGCATATTGTAGCTAAGTATATAGACAAAGAACAAAAATTGTCTTGGGGTAAAAAAAAAAGCTGAAAAATTCAGCGTTTTCTGAAGAAAATTAAAAAAACGGCGAAACCCAAGAATGGTGAAGTTTCAGATTTTTTAATTTCCATGATTACCAACAGTTAAGGCAAAGTTACTTCTCGAGTGAGAAAATGTATTGTTCGTTTGTAATTACTATTTTTTTTTTTTTTTTTTTTTGCATTTTACTTTATTGTATTTCATTTTGTTCTGCAAAACTACTGTAGAACCTCAAGTAATTAAAATCCCTTTTGACTGAATTCCAGCTTAATCAAGACATTTCTTTGAATTTTATGTTGCCTGTTTTTCTATTTCTGTGTACAGAGTAAGAAATATTAAACTTTTTCATAAGATAGTGAAAATACTGTACATCCTATTCTGTTTTCTATCCGACCGTTTGTGAAACCTGTTAATTTCTAAACAATATACCTTGTTTATTCGGGATTTGTGACGTGTTGGTTTGCAGAAAATAATTCACATGAAAGCCTTTTAGCTAGAGTCGTTTCCTCTGTACAATCTACAAATATTGAGAAAATCAGACGTGACAGGACTTAGTCAAGATAATTTGAGATACTTATTGACCAGTTAAAGAAAAAAGTTAAATATATTTATTTAAAATCTTCGAAGTATTTTTTTAATGCCGTCAAGAGTTAAGAAATACTATTAAAGTTCAAAATTCATTTTTTATGTCCACTGTCTGTGGTGAAGAACAAATAAAAAAGAAGTTTAAATTGTGAAAATATTTAAATTAATTAATTTTTTTAAAAACTTCTCAGAAAATTTAAAAAAACCCAAAAGTGGGCTAAATAATGGGTTTTTTTAAATGGGTTTTTTCAAAAAAAAAACCCATTGGATCCAACCCAATTGGGTCCGATCCAGCCAACCCTGGGTCCTAACAGTATTGTTGTAGACAGGTTTTACCGTAAATGACTTCATAAGTTGAGTAAATCACTCACTATCCACACGTTATTAACGGAAATTTCAATGTACTTCATAAACAACTAAAGAAATTATCCTAGACATACCAGAAAGCATTTTAAAGTACCAACATCAGATCATGAATTAAAATAAAACTTACTAAACTAATTTGTAAGTAACTCTAAATATCCATTTTTCGCAGACAAAATATTTACTAAACACCATCCAATCATTCGTTCAAATCGCGATTCATTTCCTCACTTGATACGCGCGCCAACCGCAATTTAATTGTTTACCTTACGCTCCAGTAAACATAGGCAGGCATCGGGCATCTGTATACATTAAAAGCGGCAAGTTGTATATATTACTTTCAGATGTCCTCTCAACAACATCTCTTTACATAATTGCATTTTATCTTCCAAATAGAAACACCAACAACCAAGTGCCGCTGAGGAACTTATATTTTGCCTCAGTTTGTGATTTTTCAACAGATTGAAGAAGCATTCCCCTGTCTTTGACTTATCAGCCTTTCTGTTCAAATAAACTTTCCATTCCTTCAAAAGTAAACTATAGTGTATAAACAAAATGTGTTGATACTAAAGAATAACCCGGCTCTATTTAGGTTCATTTGGAAAAGTTTCTCGGCTGCAGATGGCTATGGGCATTTGCGGTGTGGTGTTTCGGCAGTGTCTACCAAAGTAAAAACTAATGCAAGATCTTTTTTCTGGGAATTAGAATTTATTCTAATGTTTTGATGCGGATATAAAGTAGATGAAGTGAGAAAGTTTTTTGGTGTTTTGATTTGGATCGAATGCATATGAAGAGTGAACATGTATTCTGATGTTTTGATTCGGAATCTAGCGCAGATGAAGAGCGAAAATTTATTCTAATCTTTTGATTCGAATCTAATGCATATGAAGAGTGAACATGTATTCTGATGTTTTGATTCGGAATCTAGCACAGATGAAGAGCAAAAATTAATTCTACTGTTTTGATTCGAATCTAATGCATATGAAGAGTGAACATGTATTCCGATGTTTTGATTCGGAATCTAGCGCAGATGAAGAGCGAAAATTTATTCTAATGTTTTGATTCGAATCTAATGCATATGAAGAGTGAACATGTATTCTAATGTTTTGCTTCGGATCTAACGCATATGAAGAGTAAACATTCATTCTGATGTTTTACTCGAATCTAAAGCATATTTTACCCTATTGTTTTGATTCACATCTAACACATATGAAGAGTAAAACTTGATTCTAATGTTTTGATTCGGATCTACGAAGAGTGAAAATAGATTTTCATGCTTTGACTTGGATCTAATGCATATGAAGAGTGAAAATTTATTCCAGTGTACTGATGCAGCACACATAAACTGTGGAAGTTCAATCTTGAGTCCTGATGTCGTACATATCAACAATGGTAAAGTGAACTTTACGTTACATTTATATGTAACGCTATGGAACGAAACACCAGCACCATTGCATTAAAACATCAAGTTCGATTTCGGTCAAAGGTTTATTGATACTTTTGTGATTTTTCAAAAATGAATGGATATTTTCAAACAGGAATTCGCTATCTTCAGTCAAGAATTATGATTCCTAAATTAAATGGCTGCTTCCTAGAAATAGTCTATCGTTATCCAGATCCAAGTTTTTACATTATGAGAACTAGTCTAAGAACGCTTCACAGTAATCGCAAGACTTTTGGATACTTTGTGAATAAAAAATGGATTACAAATGTTCAATTGCTGCATCAATTTTTAAGTGAGGTAAGTTGATTTGTTTTTCATTTTGAAATTAATTACGTTCCAATGTTAGTTTTGCGTGTTTATTTCACGAAAAAACTTAATTTTTATGATTGTATTTTTTTTGAATAATATAATTTATGTTCTATCACTTATTATTATTATTATTATTTCTTTTATTGCCACAACAAGCTAGCTTTACCGACAAGCTAGCAAAAAAGTTAACTTGACGTAACTTTTTTGCTAGCTTGTTAGTTAATTCTGTAAAAGCATAGTTAGCTATTTTCATATAAGTTAATGAGGAGAATGTACTAAAAGGGAAATATCGAACTAAACAATATACAGTAAAACTCATCCTAAAGGACATCCCTTAAGTGCAGACACCCTTTTTATACGGACATTTTTTAATTCCCCGATTCCAATGCATATAACATTATTAAACCCCTGTCCTGTGGACACCCCTCTATTGTGGACAAAAAAATTTGTCTCGTTGGTGTCCGCATTAGAGGGGTTTTACTGTATATGTGTTATAATAAGCGCAGGGGACGAGATTAACAAATAATTTAATCAAAATATCCATTATTTATCTTAAAATTTGAACCGCGTGTTTGCAATTAGTAGAGGAATGTGGGGCAAAGTGAAATAGTTAAGATGACTGAGCTTTTTCAAAATGAACAAATTGGAAATTTGTTTTGAAAATTACAGTACATAAAGAAAAACACTGTATTTAATAATAAAACTTTCACTGAAATAGTGTTTTTATTTTTGGCAGTAAATTTTCGCTTTAAAAAAAAAAAGTGGAAAACTTTTACTTTTTTTTATGGGGCAAAGTGAAAAGCGAAATATTTTTCTAATGAAATACTTTCTATTCGATTATAAAAATATTTTTGAACAAAAGAATCTGCAAATAAAAGGTTGAATAAATAAATGAAAAGTTACAGAAAAAGATAAACGAACAACTAAATTAATTAATTAATGTACGAGGACAAATAAGTGAGTGAGTAAATGAATAAAAAATAAGTGAACGAATGAATGAATAAGAGAATTACTAATTTAAGGTACGTAAATAAAGCAATTAATACAGAATACGTAAGAGATTTAATAAATGATTGAATAATTAAACGAAATTAACTATTTCACTTTGCCCGTACATAAACTTGTCTAATTGTACAAAATATTTAAAATACAAATAAGCTTAATATAACTAAATAAATACTGCACCGAATATTAGAAGGCCTCAATTAATATTTCAAAAATTAATTACAAGAACTTTATCATTTAATAATGCCAAAAAATATTTTCGACTTACAACAAAATATTACAATATGAGTATCAATTTTTGAAAATTGCTTATATTATATTTTCTATGATTTTCAGAGGTAATTGTTTCTTGACTGGAATAGACTACATATGTTACTACGTTGTTAAAATATTACTAGATAGGTGGCGCTAAAAGCAGACTAAATATTTCACCATTTCACTTTGCCCCACATTCCCCAACGGTGCTCTTTTTTGCAGAGGTACTGATTTTTAGTTTTTTTTTAGTTTTAAGTACGTCACATGAGCAGGGGTGTATCGAACAAAAATAGCGGTATTTGATATACGCGAATTAGGAGAACGGACAGGTTCCTTTGTTGAGTCACATCCTTTATTTTATTGTCATGGATAGTAGGTGCTAAATAGGAAGTTAACAGGAACTCAGCACTTATGAGCTCCCATATATTTTTTTAAATAAAATCGATAAATTTGATAAATTCTTATCACATTCAGGCGAATTTTATCATTTTTGATAGGAATTAAGACTATTTACGTGCATGGTTGGCCGGATTGGACCCAATGTTTTTTTTTTTTTTTTTTGAAAAAACAAAAAGACAAAAAAAAAAAAAAACCACATTTCTTTTTAAAAAACCCATTTTTAGTTGGGTTATTTTGGGTTTTATTTTAAAAAATCCAAAATACCCTGGGTCCATGAGCTTTTTAAAAAACCCCGAGTTTTTGCCAACCCTGTTTACGTGTGCAAATGAGACTTGAAGACTGGGCTCCTGAACTTCTTTACTTATTAATGACTTTATAAAGTAGCATGTAATGAAAACACGATTATATGTCAATGTAAAGTAGGGATGTGTCGATCATGAACGAACGGGTTTAACAGAATGACTCCTTAACATGAACGGTGCAGTACGATCTCATAAAAAATGAACCAGTCGTTCTCTTGAACAATGCCTTTTTTTTCTTTTGTATATAGCTCTGTCAATCTCATTTAATATCAAAATTTCATTTTTTAGCCTACTTTCCCAGTAAAAGTCAGAGAAAGAAGAAAAAAACATGAAAGAAGGCTTAATGCATCTTAAAAATATCCCGAAAAACAAAAAAAAAAGTCAAAAATAAATAAAATGGTTAGATAAATATTGAAAAATTAAAAATTGGAAAGTAGGGTATTGAGATTGGGGAAAATGTCTGTCGGTCTGTCTGTCTGTCCCCCCCCCCCTAATAACTTTTGAATGAATAGTCCGATTCGAACAATTTTTTTTTGTTAGAAAGATCTCGGCGAGGACATCTCATTCCCATAATTCATTTTTTGATTTGAACAATTTTTCGTTCAATTTTGAACAGTTAAAAAAACTTAACATTAGCGCCTACGGGGAAATTCAAGGCAAAAATAAATCTTTAACTTAGAGGCGAAGTGGCTCCAAACAAACTTTGTGGGGAAAAGCTTTTGATGAAAAACATGTATCAAAAATATCTTTTTGATTTGAACAAGTTTTCGTTCAATTTTGAACAGTTCAAATCTCTTAACGCCTACGGGGAAACTGAAAGTCAATATAGATTCCGAACTTAAAGGCGAATTTACTTCAAACAAACTTTGTTGGAAATAGCTTTGACGAACTACTCCCGACTCCGACATTTTTGTTGCTCCTGACTCCGACTCCTGTGCCCGAAAATTACTCGGACTCCGACTTCTCGACTTTGAATCTGACTTCGTAGCTTTGGCAAACATTTATGCACGGAGGAAAAATGGCAGACTCCGACTCTTGGAAATTCGACTCTGACTCCAACTCCTGTATCAAATAATAAGTCCTACTCCGTCTCTGCAAATATTGGCAGACTTGCGGACTTTTTGGGGAAATGACCGATTCCAACTCCGAGTCTTTGAATTTAAAACTTTCGGCTCTCGAATCTAACTCGTTTGTCCCAAAATCAGATGGACTCCGACTCTGACTCCACAACCGTGGGTTTACTGTGAAATAATTGTTTTAAATATGTTTTGATTTTATTTCCAAGCTAAAGTTTTAATTTATGTATTTAGTTTTTGGCGGAGAAATTCAGAGTCCTTTATGTTTCTACATAAAGATATGCGCAGACGATTTTTTTTCGACAATGAAAATTATTTCTTTAAGTTGACATTTTATTGTTTTTATTTATTTTTCTGAAAGTACATTAATTCATTCTTAAAAAAATTTTTGGCAACAGGGGAAAAACAAATGATTTTTTTTTTTTGATATGATTATTTTGATGAGCTTTTAATTTCAGTTCTTTTTTTCCTTTTTGAAAGCGGTTGAAGATTGTTTTTTGATGGAAAAAATGTATTTTGCTGCTTTGTTTAAAAGATGCTGCTATTTTATTTGTTCTTTTATTTAATATTTTCGTATCTAATTCTTAAGATGAGCGAGGCATACTTTATTTCTCGAAATCAGCTTAAAATATTAAAAAAATATGTTTGAAATAATTTACGATTTTAGCTAATTTTGAGAATACTGATCAGATACTAGAAAGTCGATATTGGTATACGGGAAAGTAGGCTCGTTTAATTCTACACAGAACTTCTTGTTTTTCTAACTTTTGATGTTACTGTCATTTTACACATTCAAAATCACTTTTTGCTTCATTTTCCCCTTCAAAAAATAAAATATGACCGTATTCGGCGATTTTTAATTTATTTATATTTTTATATTTTTAAGATGAACTTCACAAATTTTTTTTTTTTTGGGGGGGGGGTATTCGGTGATTTTTTATTTTTTATATTTTTAAGATCAAATATCAATTTGCTTTGGCATCATGCCCATTTTATTCGCTTTTTTATTTATTGAAATTTTACTATTTAATTCTGCACCATGCAGGAATCGAACCTGCGACTTTTGGAATAACATGTCGGGCATCGGTTACCGAGAAAAAGCTTACAAAACAAACTTCAATTACTTTATACATCTAAACCTAAATAAAATATTTCTTGATTAAATTTTTATTGGTATATTTTCTAAGCATTTGGTAATTTAAATTCCTTTTCCTCAAAACAATGTAAAAAAAAAATCTATGAAATATTTTAAGTGTATGTGAGTAATTTTCTTAAAGATATCACCTGCAACTTTGTTAAACGAACGAAGTCGTTCAAATGAGCCAGTTCAATTAAACGGATCAAAAACGTGAACGATCCTCTGATAAGCGGATCATTAAAAAGAAATGCAATCATTTACATGCTACAGAATATGCTCAGTAATTCGTATTTATCTTCCAATGAGCATTTTGTGTGTATGACTCATGCTCAAATAGTTGGGTTAGCATAAATAAAACAGAGGTATAGGGTTAGCATAAATAAAAAGAATATCCCGGTTTTAAAAAATGATATTTCATAAACTATTATACCTAGCACTATAAATGATACATAAAACTAAAAAAAACCGTCCAAGTTTTTTTGAACGTACGTAACTACTTAAACGTGCACGTTCCGCACTAGCGCAGCCAGAAATTCCTTCAGAAGGGGTTGTTTGGTCACACCAGTCAAATCTAACCAAATGTTTTTTTTTTCTTTTTACTTTCTTCTATATCTAATATATAGAAGAAAGTATTGGATTCGTGCAAATTTTCGAATTTCGAATTTTGACGGATTCGAACATTTTGAGGTGTGCTGAGTCCATTTCGACCATTTTTGGAAAATGTCTGTCTGTCTGTGTGTGTGTGTATGTATGTGTGTGTGTATGTATGTGTGTCACGTCTGTGTGTGACCAGTTTTTTGTGGCCGCTCTACAACAAAAACTACCGCATGAAATCGAACGAAATTTAGTACACATATGTGCCCCTATGTGAACTTGTGCCCATTAGTTTTTGGCGCGAATTCCTCTAAGGGGGGTGGAGCAATGGGACGTTTTTCGAGTTACGCGTGCTTGCTATTCCTCAGGAAGTTACTGGCGGAATCAAACAAAATTTGGTCCATATGTTGGTATTAACAGGAACAGGTGCTGATTCAATTTTGGTGTCAATAACTCAAACGGGGGTTGAGCTGTAGAACGTTTTTTGTCGTCAATTGTGACTGCTGTATCTCAAGAAATAATGAACGGAATGAAAGAAAAATTTATCGGCAAGTAGCCCTTAGTGGGTATAAGAACTGATTTTATTTTTGTGTCAACAGCTAAAAGGGGGGTAGCGCAATCACCCGTTCTTTTTTTCCATTTTGAGTGCCCTATCTCAAGAAGTAATGCTACGTTCTGGTTGAAATTTGGAATATATGTGAATCCATATGTAAACAGGCTTTGGTTCTATTTTGACGCCGATCGCTCCAAGAGGTGTTGATTTTTTTTTTTTTTTTGCGAATAAAAATATTTTTATTAATGCAACAATAAGAAAGATAAATCGTAATAGATTGTCGTCTGCGTATTTCTCGTGATTTTAATTGTATGGAAATGATAGGAAATATTATTCTATTCAAGAGTCATAACTGACTACAACTGTATTTATGTCGAGGTCTGCATACTAGTGCCTTGCCTCCATTATTTTATATACCGATAGATGGCAGCACCATCACCGGATCGAACAGTTAATGAGAATTTAGAACTAGTCCAAGAGCTAATAGCTACCTGGTACTAGCACCCCCAGAGCTATCGTTTCACTTGGAGGACATTGAGACCACGAGCATATTTAACGTCGCCCAGTCCCCTTTAATGACGACGGTGGGTCTTCGACCAGCGGGGATCGAACCCGAGCCCCTCCGGCCCCGAGTCCAATGCCCTACCGATCAGGCTACCACGGCCCCAGGAAATATTATCTCAATGATTTAAAATTTTGAACTGTTGCCATCTTATGTTTGTTAACAAATAAAATATTTGTAATTCATTCAAGCAAGGCTTTTAAAATAACTTTCAATTTTCGCTCTTTGCTTTGCTTTTGCAATAATTCAGACATTGGGATGGTCGTCAAGTTTTTGCATGTGTCATTTTGTTTTTGTTGGGAATATTGCTTCCTCGTCAAGCATGGGGCGGGATCAGAAAAAAAAAAAAAATATATAGAAGAAAGTTTCGTGATGGCCACAACATACTAGTTTAATTTTTTTATGAGTAATAAAGTCTTTCACGAGATTTCGTCAAAGACTTTATACACCACCACGGCCTACAATATTGCAAGAACTAAAACATGCCATATGCGTAGCATTACGAAAAATTGACAGTGAAACACTCCAAAATGTATGTTATAGATGTGTGTCGCGTTACGAAAGGAGCCCGCATCGGACATTTTTGAGTGAAAAAAAACTTGGACAGTTTATCTTTATTTTTATGTATCATTTATAAATCTAAGTAATAGTTTATGAAATGTAAATTTTTAAGACCGGGATATTCTTTTATGCCAACCCTGTATTTTATTGACTTGTATTGCGGTGATACTGCTTCGAGAAGTAAAATAGCCGCTGGCCCATTCATAGCAACTTCCCCGGCTCAAAGAATGCGACCGATTCCCTTAATTGGCCCAAGGCATTTATTTTTTCCTTGTCTAATATTCACATAACATTTCATAATGGGGTGGTTTCCTTCAGTCATAAGTACTAACTACTTTTAGTCATTAAAATTTATAGAATTAGCAAAAAAAATAACATGGATACAGAAAATACTTTCATTTTCCCAACAGTTTTTTTTAAATTGATTTTTTTAAATGTCCAATTTTTCAAACAAGGCGTGGTCTTTATGACGTCACAAATGATGCCCTTTGCCGCATCTTACTACTACGTTTCCACGTTATGATAATCAAGCAGCGAATTAAAATTGCGCTCTACGCTTGCTACCAACCATATCGTTGCCAATACGCGTGAGTAAAGATGCGAATTAAATATTTTGGACCGTGAATGGCAACACTGAATAGCATTTCATCATTTGTGACGTCGTCGGCAGAAGCATTAAACGATAAAAGAGCACCGATTTAAGTAATTTTTAAGAAATATTAAACAAAGAAATTATTTAAAAAATAGTCAGATCCTATGTTTTTAAGTATGCTCTTTCAGAAAAAAATACTTTTAAAATTTCGGAAACGACTCCATTGTTAACATCTATTATTAGACATGTGCAGTATGAAAAGTAATATTTAGTGTTATTGAGACAAATATAACGATGTCAAATGTGGAGGTTTTAAGAATCATTTTGTTAATTGGTCCATTGGTAGTAACTTTACCCTTCTAAAAGAGAATAATGTAAGTAAATTACTCACAATTAAAACTAACATCCAGGTTTTAACTCCGAACTTTGAAAAACTGAAAAATTTGATCAGCTACTAACTCTGATTTTGATGATATTTCCATTTTTGGATTCATTTTCCTCTTTACAGCGAATTTTGATATTTTGGGTTATTCTTTTGCGGAATTTCATTTTCCCCTCTTCGAGTGAAATTCAATACTGCAGTACTGAGTCGTAGTCGAGTAGAATTTGTAGCTTTATTTAAACTGGTGAGAAAGAGGGAGGATCAAGGCGAAAAATCACTCAACAGTTTACACAGTAATAGAGAAAAATAAGGTTTTGAATTGAACCGCATTGAGAACGCATGCTACTATTGCAGATCATTCTGCCGTTTTGATACGTTGCCCTAGAGCACCACGTGGAGGTAGGTCTACTACCGAGTTTCTCAACCTTTTTTGATCTGCTGATTGGCAAGAGCTTTTGAAAAAAAAATCGCGGACCGGTGGTGTCCCCACTCCCATCTGTACACATCTTTCTTTCTCCTTCTTTTTTTTTTTTTTTTGCAAAGAAAAAAAAGAAAGAAAGAAAGACACCCTTTGCATTGCGGATTATTAAAGCATGTGATTTTTTTTTCGGACCAGTAAAGTTTTTAACCTATTGACTTTCATTTTTTTTTTTTACAACCTTCCGAATGCGCGTGAAAAAGTTTTGCGAACGACTAAGGGTTTTTTCCCCTATTTCAGCAAAATATAATAATAAGAATAATAATAAAAATAAATATATACATAAAACTTAACTTGGTGTTAAAGAACTGCTGCAAAAAATATTAAAATGTTAAGAATAAGATAAGTAATTAATGTAATAATTATCCTTATATACATTATTTCTGTAGCCTGTTCTTTGTCGCAACGCGAGATTTTTCTCATTTCCTGATAGATTTCTTTGATTTACCCCTCATTTTAAAGCGTATCGTGCAGGCTAAGGACGAAAAATATACCCGCGGTCTAAAAAAAATTTTTTCAGTCAAAAAAACCTGTTTTTTAAAGCTCCGGACTGAGGTTTTCGGTTAAATTTATAAGTTTAACATGCGCTGAAACCGACAGAGCTGAATGGCTCGATCGACACAGCGTTCGACTGGTAACAAGAAGATAGATGGCTCGGGCCCAGCCCGGACGATCTGCATTGAAAAATTAAACAAATATTACGCATTACACGAACACTAAAAATAAAGTTAATAACGCATGAGAGGCAATAAAATAGATGAGGTAGGAAGGCTCCTTGATGTTACGAAAGCTTGATGCAACCTGTACCTAAATTGATTCGTCTTGATTGAAAATGCCTTATCTGACATCCTTTTTTCTAGGCATGTTGAAATTTTGAAATGTGAATAAATATTATTTAACATATTGCAAATAAACAATAAAAAAATAATTTAAATGGAATAAGTACAGATTTATTTATTTGATATTATGCAGCTATATAAGTCATTATTCCATTCAAGCATCCTTATTTTATTGATGTAGGGCGTTGAAACATGTTTTATTATTGTGCATCAACAGGATAGTAGCAATTAAATTTAATTAAATGCACTATTTCCCCACTTTTAATATAAAAGAGCTATGAGAGCGGGGGAGTCTCACCTTTCCCTCATTGCGAAAGATAAACTCAAAGGTTGCCCTTCTCAGACAAAGAAAATTAACATCATTCTACTGCTAAAAGGAACGTTAGTTAATAAGCTAATGTAAGATTACTAACACCAGTCTGTAAAATGTATCTTGCAGTTTAGAAACAGTTCAACAAGCAATGGAGACATTTTACTTCGATGGGTTCAAACTATGAAGACATGTTCAGTAAATTACCGCCCAATAGCCAGGGCTAAAGCAGAAATACATGAATACTGGCGGGGTATTTCATGTATTTCTGCTTTAGCCCTGGCTATTCCCCCCCCCCCGGTAATTTACTGAATATACCATGCCTTGCCTTCAATCCTCGAGTTGAACCGAACCATTGCTTCGGTCACTCGTCTGGTCTGTGCTAATTCTATATTAGCTACCAGTTTGTTTGGCCCTCTTGGCTTCCATAAAAGGTTTTCCATCTCCAGCTCAGTCACTTTCCTATGTCGGGCTGATGAGTGCTAATAAGCACGAAACTGCAGTCCTCGGCTGGAAATGACTGAGCTGGCGGTGTATTTCATGTATTTCTGCTTTAGCCCTGGCTATTCCCCCCCCCCCGGTAATTTACTGAATATACCATGCCTTGCCTTCAATCCTCGAGTTGAACCGAACCACTGCTTCGATCACTCGTCTAGTCTGCGCTAATTCTATATTAGCTACTAGTTTGTTTGGCACTCTTAGCTTCCTTAAGAGGTTTTCCACCTCCGGCTCAGACCGTCTACCCAGCCGTGTAGACCGTCGCACCCAGCCGTGCGGGGGGCCCGCTACGCGGACTACATGTATGAAGACATAGTTATTACTTCCTTTTACAAAAAAGGAAGTATTGTATTCGCGAAAAAATTTTCACTCAAAAATCGCCCTTAATTTCCATTTTGCTCACCCCCAAATGAATGTTGAGTTTTTTTTTCGATTCGACCACATGCGGAAAAGTGCCTAAGAATGTATAGACACGCGAAATATCCATTTTGACCATCACCGAGGTAATTACAACGACTTTTCTCGTGACGTCTGTATGTATGTGCGTATGTGTGTATGTGCGTATGTGCGTATGTGCGTATGTATCTCGCATAACTCAAAAATGGTATGTCCTAGAAAGTTGAAATTTGGTACATAGACTCGTAGTGGGGTCTAGTTGTGCACCTCCCCTTTTGGTTGCTTTCGGATGTTCCTAAGGGGGTCTTTTGCACCTTTTTGGGGGGAAATCATTGTTAATTTCGATGTAAACTCAAGTGGCGTTATAATTTGTCGGACACTTGGCGATATATCGCCAGTCTTTTGGTCGCCAAGTTTTGTCGCCAACTTGGCGACAAATTTGGCGGATTTTTTTTTTTTTTTTGGTTTCAATTTGGCCATTGTTGGTGATATTTAGAGAATAAATATTGAATCACATTAAAATAGCGAATAATGGGGAAATGACATTAAATTGGAGTAAAAGGAAGTCATGTGATGCACACATCAGCTCGTTTTTCGTACGTGACACTTGAAAGCAAACTTTTTTCGGTAACATAGTTCACAGTATGTCGACCTGACTTTTGAAAAGTTTTTCCAGGCTGGAAATATCCAAGCAGAAAATATATTGCAGTTGTCTCGCTGTTCTCCCTGTCTCAATGTACCCACTTATCCCCTAAGTGAATAATTAAATGAAGAAGGAATGAAAATGAATGAATTAATAAATAAATACGTTATTGATTATGATTGAATAAGTAAATGAAATGAACTCTATTTTTTATTTTGTCCCATCCACTTGATTAACTGTACAAAACATTTGAAATAAAATAAAAATGAGCTTAATATTAAAAATTATATTAATTTGAATTTTTGGCACCTTGAATTCAAATTATGTTTTTCGCAATCACGAGCGCGTGTGTGTGTATGTATGCATGCATGTGTGTGCGTGTTGTGTATGCAGTGCTGTGTGTCCGCGCGTGTGTGTGTAGGCGTTCGTGTGTGTGTGTATGTAGGCATATGTGTTTGTGTCTGTGTGCAGGCATGAGTGTGTGTATGTGTATGTGTGTGTGTGTCTGTGTGTAGGCGTTCGTGTGTGTGTGTGTGTATGTAGACATATGTGCTTGTGTCTGTGTGCAGGCATGAGTGTGTGTATGTGTATGTGTGTGTGTGCCTGTGTGCAGGCATGAGTGTGTGTATGTGTATGTGTGTGTGTGTGTGTGTGTGTGTCTGTGCGCAGGCATGCGTGTGTGTGTGTAGGATATGGACGCAACCTGGAGACGGCTTTCGCTATAGGAGCAGCATAGTGAGAAGCCGATCGACGGTGATGGTGCAGAGGGTGGCGGGAGGAAAATAAAATCATAGGACATCAAAACTGTCAAGTGAGAACAATAAGCAATCGTGATTGCTCAACAAATAAATACTGCACCAAGTATTCGTAAGCCTCAATAAATATTTAAAATGTTAAGAACATAATCTTTACCAATTTGTAATAACAAAAATAATTTTTGAATTGCAACAAATTATTACAATGTCTGCATCAATTTTAGAAAATTGCCTGTGTTATCATAAGCTTTGATCTTCAGACATAACATTTTCTTGACTGGAACGTACGACATGTGTTTACTACATGTACATGGATTAAATATTACCAGATATGCGGCGCTAAAAACAGTAAATATTTCGTCACTTCACTTTGCCCCACTTTTTCACTTTACCCCACATTCCCCTACTTGAATGTATTCATTCAATTTCTCCCCCTCTTTTTGGATTCATGTCACAGATTTTTCTGTGTTATGTGTTACTTTGGTTTTAACTCTCTCTCTCTCTCTTTCACATTACATCAAGTTGATCCTTGGGCTAGCTCACAAAATTAAACGAACAATCCTGATTTATATCATAGCCAAAATCACTGATCGAGTAACACTCTGACGTCACCAGCAATAAAGTTATATTTAAAATAAATTACTTTAAAATTGAAAATGTTTATTGAATTTTGCGTATATTTTTACGAGAAAATAGCAGATACTGTTTGACCACGGATTGTATGTAATTTGGCAATCGGCCAAGTAAAGACGATCCCATCTGAATGAATCTAGCAGGGGAGAAGAGAAAATAGCGATGGGATTTTGATACACGCGTTTTATAATGTCACTAGTGCCTAATTAATTCATTGCATTTTCCAAGTTAAAAAAGAGTGGAATCAGAGTTTCTATGGAAACAACAAAAAGAAAGGAAAATGTTTTCATATCGTCAGGAAATGTAAAATCAAAATGGTAAGCTCAAAATTATGTAATAATTTTTGTAGTAAGAATATAGATCGAATATAGTTTAGACTTAAAAGAATGCTTGCAGTGAATGAATCGCCATTTGTACAAAAGTGCGTCTAAATAATCAAGAATCAAAAGCGCACATCTATAACAAACTACCACCCCTGTAAACTAATAGATACGTCCATTTCCGCCTATAAACCGGATATTAGCCGTTAGACAGTATGTATTCTTGATATTTTTTTCAACTGTTGCCAATTTTTTCGCACTAAAAAGAGCTAATGTACTTTAGTCCGGTCAATTTAGACAATGGAAATAACAAAAATTCCGGGAAAGCTAAATTTTTGTAGAGACCTTGGGTTTAGCATTACAAATAAAGTGCCGAAAGTCCCCATCGATCCCATGTGCGCTAAAAAAGTTATTCGGGGTCAAAGGACAAAATTTTAGGTTTTTTGGATTTTTCTCAAAAACGGTAAGTTTCATCGAAAAGTACCGCAGACCAAAGTTGGGTAGATCTCAAAATTCTCTATAAAAATGGTCCTTATGATTTTTTTCTCCAAGACCAAACCTTCCCAGATATTGCGTACTCTCAAAAGACAGCCAGTCATTTACAGAATCCCCTCTACTCGCGTGGCCTTGAATAACATCTGGCTATTCTAGTCCGTGTGGCATCGTTCACGTACCCAGAGGTGCCCAACCCACAAAGAGCAAAGGCGCACCCCCTCATTTTCGCGGAAATCCCCCAAAAGCATGCCTCCCCCCAAATAAAAAATACCCCTCAAAACAATCCCCCTAAAAATTTCGATGGCGCAGTCTGGGCCATGACCCCTCCTGGGGGGGAGGACACCCCTGACGTACCTGCTTCTTTTAGAGTTAAACGTGCAGTTCGAGTGAATAAACGTATTTATCACAAGCGTCTACTGTTGTTTGTGCTGATCAATATTTAAGAAAAAATGTCACAATTTCGCTTTATTTGCAATAAACTTTTGACTGAAGGTGAAACTGTTGTGCTGGGCAGTTGTGGAATGCCAACTTTAATCGATGCAAGTCTCGGGAGAAGTTCTAAGAATGCTGATTATTTAAGAAGTCAAGTCCGTTACAATTCGCGTGGATTGCAGAAAATCATACACCCGGAAAAATTCAATCTCTGCAGCAACGTGAGGATAAAGAGGCTAGTACTTCAAAAGTAAGTCCTCCTCGTACTGTAGCGCGATTAAGTGAATTTGAATTCAGCTTTTGTTTTTAAAAACACAGCTTATTTTGTGGCTGTAAAGCGGATGAGGAGGCTGAGAAGAAGAAAACGCAGAATAATGAAAGAAAAATTCATAAAGCAGCGACTAAATCATACTCAAAATTAAAACGTGCAAGAGCAGCTTTTGACACACCTCAGAACGATCTTTAGCTAATTTTAAAAGGGATTCTTTGAATGTAAGTGTGGAAACTTTATAAATTTTTCTGCGATAATTCTGCGTTTTGTTCTTCTAAGCCTCTTCATCCGCTTCCTCGCCACAAAATAAGCAGTGTTTTTTACAACAAAAGCTGGATTCAGATTCACTTAATCCCGCTCTTGTTCGAGGTGGACTTACTTTTGAAGTACTGGCCATGCTCATTAGGGTGGATTGAAAAAATTCAAAATCTGATAAACGCTAAGTAATAGCCCGGAAAAGTTGCTTTTTGTAGAGATATTTGGTTCAACAAAAGGATTTCGACCGCAAAAAATATCTTGAGGTGTCGCTCGCGCCTTGAAGTTGACCAAAATGCATAAAAACTGGAAAAAGTTATAATAATTTCATCAAATATCAAAATTTGAGAAATTTAATGTTATCGCTCTTAAGAGTAGGCTTTTTGTGTAGATTACACATTGCATAAGATCATTTTAATAATAAACTGTATTTTAAAGTTTCACACATGCGTTGAGTCTTGAATTTGACCAATATAGTCAGAATTGAATAACATCGTGTTGCTCCGTACTTAGAGAAAAAAATATTAGAAGTTATGATTTGTAAAAGTTTGCTTTCATATTAATTAATTCTTACATAGATACGAAAAAAAAAAGTAATAAAAGCATTTCTTATCTAGTAAAAAAACGTTTAATTCTCCACTTAGCAGATAACTTTCGCTCAAAATGTCAAATTTACCTATGATAGAGTTCAAAGGTTAAGTATAAAAATTTTAAAATAATGTGGCTTGCAACAGCCCACATCAGTCACCCTTTGAAACAAAAGACGTTGCTAAAGAAATTTTGATGGGTTTTGAGCCCTCAAATTGTAACCACATTGATTACAATAAAACATAAGTTTGGCATGCGAGTTGAACTATTTTACTTCTCATAATTTTCAGTCTTGATTGAAATTGTGGCTTGATGGTATTGTAGCTTAATATTTCTAGATTCTAATCTGACTCGATCAAATCCATCCCTTTTGGTTAGGCAGCAAACTGTACCTGACATTTATTTTTCTTTTTTTACCTATCGTCTCACTGCATTAGTATGACATGTGAGGTTTTGAGTACCTGACACTTCTTTTTCTTATTTTACCTATCGTCTCGCTGCTTTAGTATGACGTGAAGTTTTGAAAACCATACTACTCAGTAGGTAAGCCACCAAGCAATTTCTTTCAAAGTTTTATCGGAAGTCCCCTTTTTGAAAGAGGAAGCTGCCGAGTTTTACCAGTTCTGCTTATCGATGAGCTCATAGCAGTCTCTGCTTCAAAATTGAAATCTGGAATTATACATGTTCATTGTCCATCTTCGAACTGATCGTCGTAATCCGTTTTGAAATAAGTTCTCTGATGATGGTCATCCGCAATGCCTAGTGTTATATTTTTTAGATTCTCAAAGTAACCAGTTTGCAGAACAAGAGCTGATGATCCAAACATAGAACGATGGCAAGTTTAAAAAATTCGATTGTATAGCGAAAATTTACAATTTCAGATTTCAACTTGAGTTCTTTGATAAGCAGAAGTGGGAAAACTCGGACCATCTTCTTAAAAAAGGAATATCAGATAAAGCTACAAAAGAAATGGTGCTTGAGGGCGTAACTACTGAATTATATGATTTCCAATACCTCACGTTACATTAGAGGAGTGAGACGATGCGTAAAATTAGACAAAGAAGCGTCAAACACAGTTTGTTGTCTAACCAAGAGAGATGGATTTCTTAGAGTCAGATTAGAATCCAGAAATCTTACTCACAATGTATCACTAAGGCCAAACATTGTCAGAAGTGAAGATAATAATGCAACTCGCCAGCCAAACTATGTTTTATTGTATGAAATGTGGTTACAGTTTGAGAGCTCAAAAAACATTTAAAAGGGGGTTGTTTTGAGGGGTATTTTTCTCAGTTTTTGGAGGAGGACTCTTGCTTCTTAGGGGGGGGGGGCTCCGCGATATTGAGGGGTGCGCCCATGCCCTTAGTACGTCCGGCCCCTTTGGGTATGTGAACGATGCCACATGGACTAGAATATCCAGATGTTATTCAAGGCCATGCAAGTAGAGGGGATTCTGTAAATGACTGGCTGCATTTTTAGAGTACGCAATATCTGGGAAGGTTTGGTCTTGGAGAAAAAAATCATAAGGACCATTTTTATAGAGAATTTTGAGATCTATAACTGTGGTCTGCGGTACTTTTCGATTAAACTTACCGTTTTTAAGAAAAATCCAAAAAACCTAACATTTTGACCTTTGACCCCGAATAACTTTTTTAGCGCACATGGGATCGATAGGGACTTTTGGCACCTTATTTGTAATAGTAAGCCCAAGGTCCCTACAAAAATTTAGCTTTTCCGGAATTTTTGTTATTTGATCACTATTTTTATGTCTAAATTGACCGGGCTACTTCGACCTCGCTGATTTCGCCAGAAAAGAAGAATAACCCTAGTTATGCCAAGGAAGTTATGCGACACGAAATTTCAACGATCAAAATATCCTCAAACAGACAGTCGCTTCACTCAAATGAAGAAGCAATTTTCACCCGTCATACCTTGCCGGGTGTATTTTTTCGAGTAATTAATTTTTTAAAAATATAAATCCGTATTTACCTAAACTTTAATGAAATATTATAAACATTTATGATGATAACTAATCATTTCGTTTCCGACGAGCAAGATTAGGTAAAAAATTAAATATCGTTCGTGTTTTCTGACACATCATACGTCACTTCAGCATAACTAGATGTTGCTTTGACATAAAAGCTGCTGTTAAAGCATTTGTTTCGAAATTCTCCAAAACGGTCAATACCTCTTCTAGAATTTCATCAACCTTTTCAGACACTCATGCATCAGCTATTTTCAATAACAATTTTCCCTTCCGATAACGACAGCCAATCGCTGCGTGCAACACGATGACGGAGGAGTGAATCTACTTCCGAGAATAAATTAAATATATCGCTGAAAACGTTGTTATTCAAAAATACCGCGTGATTCTGGTATAATTTCGACAGCGGTCCAATTTAATTGAAATATAGCATAGCCGCCAACATTTAAAGATAAAAAATTTTGAAAAAAAAAAAAAATAGAACCGACTTCAAAATTGCTCTAAAAAGTGAAAAATAATTTTATTCTTTAAACACCATCGATAATACTTTTAAACATAATTTTTGAAGTTGGCGCAAAAACGATCGATAAAATCATTCACAGCCATAACTCAACTACAAGTATAAATTTAACCAGGTCCAGTTTCTTCACTACCACATGCATTACGCATTGATGACAGCATATTTGAGTAACGATATAAATGTTTCGTTCCTAACTTTGGATGATTTTTTGATAAAAATATGAACGAAGCATGGTTACAATGGATTTTACTTTTTGTTTTTGCGCCAACTTCAAAAATTATGTTTAAAAGTATTATCGATGGTGTTTAAAGAATAAAATTATTTTTCACTTTTTAGAGCAATTTTGAAGTCGGTTCTATTTTTTTTTCAAAATTTTTTTATTTCATTCTTTTTAGTGTAAATGTAGATATTTCAGTAAAAGTAAGAAGTTACCTAGTAAGAAGTTCGGTCTATATCACTGTATTGCTTTAGAAAAGCCTTTATTCAAAATTATCATTACAATTACTATTAATGTTACTGTTATATGGCACCAAACTTTTATAACAATGAGTTTCATATTGTCGTGTAGATGAAGATAGCGAAGACAATGTGAAAGCCAAATGAAGCGAATACTCGTTAGTCTCAACTCGAGATCTTTATTCAGAACCACGAATGAACGTTACATCTCCTTATATACAACTTGAGAAAGTGCTGGAACTTTCCAGACTTGGAAAGATACAGAAATTAATAGAACATTCGAGAAAATACGGGAAACAGTAGAAACGAAATTTTAGTAAAATTCACTTTATCCTAGTCGGGATTTGAACCCGGGTCGCTCGTGTGGAAGGCGAGAATTCTACCACTGAGCCACCGTTATCCACGGATGAAAAGTGCGAACTTCGCTACAATATCATTTTAATCATGCATAAAATTTACTGTTTTTTGCCCATAACTTTTTTTCTAAAGAACAAATATGGTCAAACAAAGTAATGGGACCTAAGTTGAGCCATCCCTATCCATTAAAAAAAGAATCATCAAAATCGGTTCACTAGGTGAGACGCTATGAGTGGACAAACAAAAAAAAAAAAAACATACATACGGTATGAACTGATAACCGCCTCCTTTTTGAAGTCGGTTAAAAATGGGGTCGTTTCCAAAATTTTAAGTTTTTTTTTTTTTTTTTTCTGAAAGAGCATGCTTAAAGACATAAAATATGACATTTTTAAAGCAATTTCTTTAAGTTTAATATTTTTAAAAAATTACTTAAATCGGTGCTCTTTCATCGTTTAACGCTTCTGCCGATGACATCACAAATGATGAAATGCCATTCAGTGTTGCCATTCACGGTCCAAAATATTTAATTCACATCTTTACTCACGTGTATTGGCAACGATGTGGTTGATAGCAAGCATAGAGCGCACTTGTAATTCGCTTCTTGATAATAATAACGTGGAAATGCGGGTGCCATAGTGCATAATTTGTGACGTCTTAAAGACCATGCCTTGTTTGAAGAATCGGACATTTTAAAAAATTAACTAAAAAATAACTGTTGGGAAAATAAAAGTATTTTCTGAGTCCATGTTGCTATTATTATTTATTTATTTTTTTTTTATTTTTTACTTATTCTATAAATTTCAGTGACAAAAAGTACTACTTTTAACTGAAGGAAATAACCCCATTTGAAAGTCTTGTGGGTGATCCCACCTTTTTACATGTGGGACAATTTGGACTAAATTTTCACTATAATTTCTTGAACTGTATACAGGCGTCCCACGTATAACACGGTACTTGTACAACATGGTTTCGATATTACACGGTACAAAATTTGCGATTATTATAACACGGTTTCGATAGTACACGGTACAAAATTTGCGATTATTATAACACGGTTTCGATATTACACGGTACAAAATTTGCGATTTTTATAACACGGTTTCGATATTACACGGTACAAAATTTGCGATTATTATAACATGGTTTCGATATTACACGGTACAAAATTTGTGATTATTATAACACGGTTTCGATATTACACGGTACAAAATTTGCGAATATTATAACACGGTTTCGATATTACACGGTACAAAATTTGCGAATATTATAACACGGTTTCGATATTACACGGTACAAAATTTGCGATTATTATAACACGGTTTCGATATTACACGGTACAACATTTGCGATTATTATAACACGGTTTCGATATTACACGGTAGAAACGCTGAATTTAATATTGCACTGCTTTGATACAACGCAATTTAAAAAAATTGTTGGGTTGGTTGGGGTAAGTGAAACCCCTTTTTTAAAAAGTTCGTCTTTGAAGTCTTTACAAAAGTTTTGAAACGAAACATTTTAAGTTATTGACTTATTTTAGTTTGAACATTATTAATAAGCTAAGATGCAACGTTATTTTCTAAAATAATGCTTTAAATTTTTTAAATGATTCTTTTTTTCTTTTTTTTTAAATTCAGATGGCTGTCCCACTTGCCTCATAATACGGGGTAAGTGGACTACCCCACTTTCATTTAAATTTAAATAAAAAATATATTTAAAAAAAGAGGTAAAAGGTGATACTTGATAAAGTATGTAAATTTTTAGTATTTTTTTTTTGTAAATGCATCCTCGTATGAGATATCTACTATCATTTAAATATGTATGACGAATATCTGTGAAATTTATTGAAAGCCTATAGGCATATATTTTACTTTTACATATAAAGGTGAGTTGAACAATTTTGGTAAATTATCCAAAAATTATCCAAAGTTTAAGAGAAATTGGAAACACTGGCAGCGGTATCTATTTAAAATTGGCTCAGGGAGAACCATTATCACTCCCATGTTCCAACCTCAGTATTAACAATTGCTTTAACATCATCTCCATCAAGCCAATAATACAAAGTTTCTATTCGTTCTTGCAAATTCAGAAGTGTTTTTTTTTTTCATTCGCATCATCACCTTCCAAATTTAGAGCTTCATAAATTAAAAATCCTTCTATGTTTGGATTTATGTACCTTTTCTCTCTTTTAAGTAAAAGTAAAACTAAGTTGATTAGAACTCAATGATTAATTATAAATAATCTATATATATTTGCTAACTCATTTTTTCCCCTTTTGTAATTAACTTTTTCCGTAAACTAATATACATATATATATATATATATATATATATATATATATATGTATGTATATATATATATATGTATATATAGATATATATATATATATGTATATATATATATATATATATATATATATATATATATATATATATATGTAATGTGAGGCATATACTAGTTGACCTGTGCGGAACTCCGCACTGTGCTTCAAATCGGTTCACAAGGCATTTCGCTCTTTAAAAATTTCAAAGGAAGAACATTATGAAGAAGAACCGAAAAAAAGTACACGGAAAAAGTAAGCGCACAAGAAAAGGCATGTAATTTGAAGACATCGGTAACAAAACCTCGTTAAAGATAACGTTGTGATAATTTGATCATCGCTCACCTTTTGGTTGTACGTAATTTCAATGCTAACATAAATATCATTAAAAGTGTGGCTGAGTAGGAACTTGTGAAAAAGCAGTAATTGTGCATGTGAAAAAACAGGTTGTGGCAAATACAGTCCTGCCCATGTGAGCATCTGACGGGAAAAAAAAGAAACATTAAAGAGATATTTATTGGCACGGATTCGAATTGGCGCCATTCTGATTAACAGCACGACACTCCAACAAACCTAGCAATTGCGCCTTCCTTTTCGAATGCTATTCATTGAAGGAATGCGTAGTAAAAAACAGCAAAAAGCTTTTTGCCGAAAAAAAGTAATCAGATTATGCGTCTATGTTTTGTCATTAGCCAGCATGATACGATTTAAAATTATTCGTATAACATGGAATTTGATTAAAGAATGACGATAATCTGACGTAGCAATTGAAACAAACATTCTAGAGAAGTAATAAATTAGATTGAAAATAAGTGTTTTTATTTTTGAATATTGAACTATTTCCCGTAGCAGGCTGCTTTAACCGTTACGGCTTAAATTCCCGCACATGTTTCTCTTTTAATCGAACACTTAAAATTCAAAACCAAAACCAGTTAACCTGAATCCGTTTTAAGTGTATTTTTTCGAACGTAGACAATTTTTTTTTTTTTTTCAGCAGAAAGCAGAGGAGTAGAAAATGGTTTCTTACGAATGACGTTGATAATAATTTTAATGTTTTATATCGCATTCGCACGAATAAAAAATTAAAGGTTTACTGGGTGAAACTCGTAGTTTCAATTTGGCCGGCGTATTTTTTTTTTCATTTGTACAAAAGGTTGAACACTAATATTAGAAAAATCTACATTTTAGCATACAATGAAAATGTTTTTCTGCACAAAAAGGATTCCCTTGAGGCAAATCGAATGCTTTTTTGTAATTACATTATGCTTAGTGGTCTGGATGGAGTCAAAGCTTTAAAAAAAGGAAGAACACCCTTCGATTAACAGTCAACTTATCCGGATGATAACTGTAACCTGCATAAAGAAGTCGAAAAACCAAGTAGCATTCCCACTGCATTTATTTTATTACGTTTGTATGTTATGAGTACATGTAATGCGTAATACTAATATAAATTTGATATTATGTCGGACAGCCCAAACTTGCCCGAAGTTCAGATAGTTTATAGCCGAACGCTCTACCGAAAAAAACTTATCAATTTAACCGAACAACTAAGTTCAGTGCTTTTAAGCTTTATTAAAATATGAACACACACACAGGCTATTTTTTTTTTTTTTTTTTTTGCCGAAAGTGACGTAAATAAATGGAAAACTGCATTAGAACTTTGCTTTTAAAAAAATGCATAAGAACTACAGGCTGCATCAAGGTTTTGAGACAGCAAGGGGCGTTTTTTGAAAACTTGATTTTTCGACCGTAAGTCTATTTTTCGTCATTAGCGCCTGATAAGTTTTAAAATGTGAGGGGAATAATATATAAGATAAGATATTGAAGAAAAATGTTTTTATTTTTGAAAATTTTTACAATTTGTTACCGCGGGCTGCTTGAACCGTTATAACTTAGATGGCAGCACGTGTTCATCATTTAACAGCACGGTTAAAATACAAAATAAATTGAACTATGCTTTCGAATGTAGTAAAAATGTGATAAGCTATTTGTTTTTTAGCAAAAAGAAGAAAAAATATATATTTTACTCTTCAAATTGAGGTAGTAATTTTTTTATTTGTACAAAGAGTCAAAAACTCATTAGAAGAATATATATTTCAATATACGATTTATTATTTTTTTCTGAACAAAAAACAATTCTATTGTAGTCTGAAATCTTAAACCTGTTACTTATATTTTCGCTTACATTATGCTTTAATTTTCTAACCAGAGCCAAAGCTTTAAAAAAAAAAAAAACGAACATTTCAGAAGTAATTTAGCACAAAGTCACATCAAGTTTTCATAAGAGCAAGGAGCGTTTCCTTCTCATTTATTCTATTTCCTCATATATGTTATTTACTTAAATAAGTGCTCATGTAATACGCGATATTTCTCTAATTTTTTGATGCAGGTTGTCCGGACGTGGTCCCGAACACGCATTCTCCTGATTAAGAAGAGAACGCTCTGCCAATCAAGCTATTCAGCTCTGTTGCTCACAGTGCAAGTTAAAGTTATAAATTTGATCGAAAACCTCATTCTGGTTCTTTAAAACGCGTTTTTCGGCTGAAAAAAACAATTTTTAGACCGTGGGTCTATTTTTCGTCAGTAGCCAGCACCATAAGCTTTAAAATAAGGTGCAAATCAAAGAAATAGATCAAGAATTGAGGAAAATCTGGCGCAGAAACCAAAAACAGGCTACAGAAATAATATATATATATATATATATATATATATATATATATATAATCTTTTCTCATAAATGAACTAATATTTGTTAGAAACGACTAAATTCATTTAAGTTTCAAATAGCTTGTGAAGCTGAATCTGGACCATACCCTGGAAGTTACGTCTCAGTTCAGGATGTCTCAGTAAATGTATGGTGGAAAACCCAAATTTAGTTCATATATTTCAGAATCAACTGAGAGAATTTTCCTCCAGTTTTGGATTGATCTTTTTCAAACTTAGAAATGAACTTGGTATACAAAATGCTTCAAAATTGGTATTTTGTTACTGCATGTAGGGCCATTAAGGTGGTTCAAAAATACATGTAAAAAAAAAAGTTTCTCCTAGATAACGGGACACCTCTCAATATTTTTAGACTCATAGACAGTAATATACTGGAAGAATTTTAGCTTCCTACTTCAACTGAAAGAGGGTGCTCCACCCCCTCCCCCAAACTTCCTAAGTATGGGGAGTGGGATTAAAAAATACATTGAATTGAAAAAACAATGCTACATATTATAAAATACACTAGTAATATGCATATACATTGCAATACAATAATTATTTACATAAAAACAACTGGAAAAATTAATTGTTTCTAAATTTGTGGCATTTACTATGCAATGGTTAATGTTAAATGAAGGGGTCATTGAGCACCTTCTTAAAATTTGAGTAAGAAGTTAAAACTTTTACATTATAATACTAGTAGAAAGTCTATAAAAAAAAGGAGTGGGGGGGGGGGGCTGGACTCTAGCTGAAAAACAGTTTTTTTGAAACACCGATAAGAAAACCTACCAGGGCCATAACCAGATTTTTGTTTAGGGGTTCGTTAGTTTCGCCAAACACATTTCTGGAGAAATCTATATGATCAATAGAATTTGCTTTCATTCATACATTTATTCATCATATAGCACGAAACACGGGTTTTAAAGCTTATTTTCGATTTTCAATGCGTGAAATACTGTTGTAAATGCGTTTAAAATCAGGGTTTTGATAAAACACGATACATATTGCTCTGCTTTAAGTTGTGTATGCACATAATTTATTTAAAATATATTAAAACAATAAAACAATATTTTAATTAATTATTATAAATAAGTTTCTTATAACACGGCTTCGACATAGCACCTTACTAATTAACCGTGTTACACAAGAGATGCCTGCACAAATTAATCAGGGTTGAAAGATAAAAATTTGTTGACCAAGCAAAAATACTCGACTGCTGTGATTCCTTAAGCAAAAAAACTTTATTTTTTATTTATTATTTTTTTTTTTTTAATTAAGTATACCTGCCACGTGTGGGATACGCTTTTGGACATCTGATTTAAAATTCTCAATTCTAGCAATATATCCTCTGAATGTGTTGTTGCAATTTTATTGAATGGTATACTTTTCAAAAAAAAAAAAACTGTGAGTCATTTTACAGAAAATCGGGCATTTTGTCCGACGCTTGAGTTTTATATTTCGCGCGAAAAGTATAATATATTTAAAATTGTAATAAGCAAAGATCTTTTGCCTAAGAGACCACACATAAAAATGTAATTTCTTAGGCAAAAAGAAAAAAAAAATATTACACATTTTGAAATTAAATCTGTGACATGTGAGACAAAGTGCATGCGTTTCTGTGGAATAGCCCTTGAACGTAAAATTGGGGAGGCTTTTCATTAAAAAATTTAATGACAAAAGTTAGAGCGTAAAAGAGATTTATGAAATATAACTAGAATTATTTTTAATTAAGTCTGTAAGCCACGAAATTTGGCGTTTGGAAAACCGGCAGGATACAAATTTCGGAATACTTTACCACTTTAAAGTTCAAAAAAAAAAAAAGTTTCAATTTTGAGACTTTTTATTCAAATTATGCTTTTTGCAATCACGAATTGCGATTGAGCTCGTTGGGTTTCTCGTTTCTACTAATGGCTTTTATCGCAACCATAATTTGAATTCAAGGCGTCAAAATTCAATTGAATGCCAGGGGCTGGATGTGTGCTAGATGCTGCGTTCGCGTAAAAAGGATTATGTAAAATCGAGAAGGGCCGTTTATAAATAATTCGAATGCGAGGCACATAGACGCCTGCATTATAAACATAGAAAAATAACAATCAAAAGACGCGGACGTCATTCAACGGTCAAGTGAAAACAACATGCAGTTCGTGATTAGTAAAAAAAAAAAAAAAACCCATCAGGGTTTAGGTCTGGAACAACAGAAACGTTTTAAAAGAGGTAAACGTCTCTTTTCACCTAACACATACAAGTGGTGATAAACGTTTCTTGCAGCAGGTGAAAATTTAGGAAGTTTAGAGAAAAATCGAGAACGTTTTGCCTCACTTTTCGGGGAATAATAGTAATACAAATGATGAAAATGAAATCATCATGTTTCAAAAATGATGAAACGTATTTTATTACGATACTTGTGTGTGAAAAAAATTTGTTTTTCAGATCGCGATCGTTTTACTGAAGGGATTAGTCATGAAATTTTGATCACTAAATCCCTCTCTTTTTTGGAGAAGAGAGGAAGGGGTTTTTTTGAGAAGAGAAAGGGAAGCATTTGAGAATCTTCAAATTTAATGAAACGTCGGGAGAGTTTAATTGTTTAAAAGTTTTAAGATTTTAAACGTTTGAACTTCAAATGATATTCCGTCTAATTACAAGTTCGTAGGGGCAAAGCAAAATAGTTCAGTTTGAGTATGTTCTATTTATTAAATCACTTACGTGAATTTATTAATAAATTTTATTAATACCTTCACTAAATAATTCCCTTATTCATTTATTTATTCCCTTACCTTCTTCATCATTCACTGTTCCATTCAGTCATTTATTTTTTCTAATACATTAATTAATTAATTTGTTTCTTTTTTGATTATCAATTTATTCATTAATTAATTATTTTATTTATTCATTCATTTGATCAAAAATATTTTTTTTATAATCAGCTGGAAAATATTTCATTAGGAAAGGATTTTATATTTCACCTTCCCCATGAAAAAAAAAAGTGAGGGCACAAATTTAATGCCAAAAATCAAAATAATATTTCAATGCAAGTTTTATTTGAAATACAGTGTTATTTCCTTATGTATTGTAATTTTCAAAACAAAATTTCAATTTGTTCATTTTGAAAATGTTAAGTTATCTTAGCGAAGTGAAAACTTTTTCCCACATTCCCCTTCTATGTATAAAGTCGCTTAAGTACATTTCAAATAAAAATAATAGTTGTAAAAACTAAGCAAAAAGTGTTTTTTCCTCTTTTCGAAACACAATCCAAAAGAAATTTTACGAATTCTCTCTTTTGACTTTGTTCATTAAATTACTTATTGTTTGAGGAAGTACTCTTGTCAACGGTATCGTGAACACGGGAGGAATGTCAAATTGATTGGTTTTTCTTAAAAGTTGAAAATAAAGAAAATGATTCATTTTACAGATGGGTCGTTTTTCGTCAAGTGTTATTACGAGTAGAAGTTCAATGACTTAAAAGATGCTGAACTTGAAGAAAATCATTTCCGGTTTAAATATAAACAAAACTAAATATAATTTTCCTCTTTCGTCACTTGCTACTCGTTTACCCCGAACAATGCGAAACGATATAATTGATTTTTTTTCCGAAGACAGAACTAGTATTTATTTTTGAAAGTACTTAAAGTTTTTATGTATTTTGAAACAATTGAAGTGAAATTCTTTATGAGAGGACTTTGAAATTTTGATCTTAACCTTTTTTATTTTTGTCGGAAGCGACGTAGTTGTTTTTTAAATGATGCCAAAAACAATGAAAAATAATGGTAAACTATAAAGTTAGATTTGTTAATAAATTTAACAAACGATTTTGAATGCTGAAATTAAGCAGGTATATATTTGGGGATTTTGTTCATTTTGAACTTTTTAAAGAAGGCAGGTTTTTGAAAATTTCTTCTTTTTCTTGACTTGAAAATGACTTGACTTGAAAGTTTCTTCTTTTTAAGTCAAGTCATCAGTGTAAAAGTGAAATCTACAAAACTTAAGTTCAATCTTGAAATTAGTTTGTTAACTTTTACTAAAAAAATTAACTTTATAATCACTATTTTTTTAATTATGTTTTTGGCAACAATTAAAAAGCTGATTTCGAAAATTGTTTAGTTTTCTCGACGTTTATAATGTATTTTCGTCAATAAAATTAAATACAATTTTGTTGTGAATGTGCGTTAGTCAGGTGCAGAAAAAACAACAGCGTGGTGTGAGGAAAACGTGCGGTTGAAGTGATAGTTCAGAATGCAAAAAAAGGAAAAATAAAAGTTTCGCTTCTATCGTGTGTCTTTACGACACCCATTTTTTTTCAGTAAAAAAAAAAAATGTATATATACATATGGTTCCTTGTATGAAGAATTAAAATGTGCTAAAATTGTCGGGTGTTTTATCTTCCTGTACAGTGATTTAGGTTTACAACCTTGTAATTTTTGTGAACTTTGATCCACATCATACTATTTCATACACCTAACTTCCGAAAATGTAGAAGCTCCAAAGAAGCACGATGCTGGTACAAGGGCGCCCTTATGCAAAATTGTAAGGAAGAGCTCAGATATTTTCCCCATGGTTTAGCAGGATATTTTCCCCACTTAAACTGATTTTAGCGCTGATTAGAGTTATTAAAATTTTGACGTTTTTAATAACTTAATCATTAAGAGCTGGCGAAGAAATGTATTTACATTTTTGCAAAGAAAAAAATACTAAAAGCAAGGCAGTTCTAATTTCTAGGGGGGGGGGGCTTGAACCCTCCACTTGCTCACCCCCCACATGGGCGCCCTTGGCTGGTAAGTTTCCGTTTTCTACAGGTAACTTTACAAAATAAGTTGGCAACACTGTACACAGTTTATTGTGTCATCCACATTTTCATTCTTAAGATATCGATTAAAAGATAGTCTCGAATAGTGGTTTGAAGTTGTTGAGATTTTCTGCCCTAAATTGTAATATTCTATGGCAGGGATCCCCAACCAAGCCCAATGAGAGAACATGTCAGCCTAATCGGAATCTAGGGGCCTGGATCAAAATTAATGTAGCATACATTTTATAAGTTTTATGGGATTAGGGTAAGGACACCCGCGCAAAATTTTAAGGGGCTCAAAAATTTCCCCATGGGTTTAGCAAAATATTTTCCCTATGGAAACCGCTGTCAGTACAGATTAGAGATAGTAAAATTTGACATTTTTAATAACTTATTCATTAATGGCTGGAAAAGAAATTTCAATAAATTTTTGCAAAGAAAAAAGCACTACATGCAAGGAAATTCTCATTTCAAAGGGGGGCTTGAGCCCCCCTTGCTCTCCTATATGGGCGCCCTTGAATAGGGGGCCCAGCGACCAAACTGACAAGGGGCACGCCTTGGCTCTCGGCGGCCCGACCCCCAACTTTATCCCCGCGGGCGCCATTGCGCCCACCGATCGTTTTAAGTGTGCCCGTCACAATATGATAACGATAAAATATATCGGTTTCCAAAAAAAATATTTTTTTGAAAAAGAAAAAAAAATCGACTTTAAAACTGCTGCCCGTAATTGCACTAAAAAGTGAAAAATACTTTTATTGTTTGGACGCCACTGATAATACAAAAAGTAGGGAGGTATCTATTTGCATAGGGTTATCACAAAGCAATATGGTAACCGAAATAAAATTATTCACTCCAAGAAGTTGATGACCACGCCTTTTTCCCAATTATCGAAATATCCCCTTTCATTCATTTTATTTTGAGAATAACATATAAAAAGCAAAATTGAAGTAAAAATTGGTTTTTTATACATATAGAAATTGTATGTTTCGAAATGTGAAATAACAGAATGCATAAGAGTAGGAAAAAAATGCTGGAAACAGGAAAATTCATATAAGTTTTCTCAAATTTTCAGCTATAAATATGGTAGAATTTCGACCACTGGGCAAACACAAATACAAATAATTTAGGTAAACAGATTCTAATGAAGAAAATATATATATATATATATATATATATATATATATATATATATATATATATATATATATATATATATATATATATATATATATACAGTGTAAAATTTGTCCAATATTCCAGATACATACTGAAAAATCCAGTGAAAATTATGCTTTGAAAAAATCGGGCTTAAAGATATCTTCAGTCAGAAATATAGCAGTTAAAGCATGCTAGTGTAACAATTATACAGTGGCTCCCAAAAGTGTTCGTACACCTACGACTTTCAATGAAATAGGGCCCTATGCATTGGTTAGAATTAATATTTTGGAATAGGTATTTAATTATAAGATATATGATCTATTTTTAACAAAATTACACGAAATTTTTTTAAAAAACATTAAAACTAAATTTTTTAAAAATCAAAAACCAAAAAGTACCGGAAATTTTATCTCACAACAGTCTTTGTACACTTTGAAAAAATGTCAAAAAATTAGTAAATAATCTAACTTTTTATAAAATTATTATTTAGTAGAGTATCATGGAGTATCAACAACAGCTTTTAAACGTCTGGGAATAGATTTCATTGTTTTTTCTTTTTTTTTTCTGCAATTTCTGATTAAGTATTCAGCCGCACTTCGAGTCTTACTGTTTCTAGTTCACTTTTCGTTTCAATGGTGTATTTTCGTAATCTAGCCACCAGATGTTTCCAAATATGTTCCATTAAGTTTAAATCTGGCGACTGAAGAGATGTTTCTACGTTTAAGGACAACTTTTGAGGCTCCAAACGCAAACGTGTACTTCTAATCGTTATTTTGATTTAAAAAAAAAGTTGTTTCCGATTAGCAAATTTTGGGCTAATAATTTGAAATTGTTTTTTAAAATATTTAAATGAACAGCATGATTTATTATTTCATCAAAAAATTCAAAATTTCTAAGTCCTGCTACAGTTATGCACCCTCACCCAAGAACACCTCACCGTCCTGATTAACTGATCCAGCTAAGTTCCTAAGATTAAATTCCTCATTTTTTCTTCTATTGACAATTATACAACAATTCAACCCAAAATATTAAATTTATTTTCCTCTATAAGTACGACTTTGTTCCAAAACGTTTTGAGCTTATTTATCATTTATTTTACGACGGAAAGCGTGAGCTTAGTGTTTTTCGCATGAACAAGAAAATTTCTGCGGGAAGAGGTCCCCTTTAATGCAACTATAGGCACTATAATGCAACTAACCAGAGAACTTGGCGAACAATTTTAGGTGAAAATTAAACGTAAAATGTTTCATTCAACTATGCAGAAACTTTTTCAGCACTCAAATGCGTATTTTTCATAATTTCTTTAACTGTAAACCTCCGATATGCTTTATTAACTTTGCCAGTTGACCTTTTCTTACCTTGTTTTCGATCTGATTCTTGTCTTAAAAGCATTTTATCAAGCACTTCACTATATAATTGTATAAATTAACTAATTTAGGAACATTTCAAACCAATTTGTGGCTACTATGAGGGAAAAAACAAATTTCGAATAGTGTTTGTTGTTTTCTACGCATACCAGCCATTTAAAAATAATAAGCAGAATATTAGGAATAAATAAACAAAAAATTAAAGCCAAATGACTTTTAAGGGTCAATACAATGCAAAAATAATAAAAAAACGACATATGATAATTTTAATCATGAATTTATTCGAAAATATTTCAGTGTACGATGACTTTTGTGGCGTACTTTTTCTCTGTCTCTTCGTTTTTCGACAAATTTCAAAAATAAAAGCTGGCACTATTTTGAAAGAAACTACTGGGTTTTATTCAGAATGGCATTGGAATGGTGCGAAAAAAAATTGGACTTCATATTCGAATTCAGTTTTGCGTTATTTTGGTTTTACTACAAAATCTCAAGGTGTACGAACACTTTTGGGAGCCACTGTATTTGCTTATGTGACAAAATTGCTGTTGGCATAAGGGAAAATAGACTCAAGATTTGGAAAAACTTGATATCAATAGATCATAATGTTAAATTGCACACATAAATTTCTATTTCCATAAGTAAAATTTCAGAAAAAAATTAAAATGGCTTTCATGAAAGATTTTTCGAATTCACTGGTATTAGTTCATTAAACGACGCACGTTCTGAATTTATTTTTATTTTCAGCTTGCTGTAAAATTTTCCCCCTTAAAAACTGCGACTACATCTATTGCTAAGTTCAACAGAAATTCAAGCATAATGAATGTTTCAACTATACACCACCTTCCCCGCCCACTCCAATGATTAAAAGATTTTCTTTAACAACCTTAAGAAATTCTGAATTGTTGGTATGGTTACTGATTACTCAATTTCTCACCTCAAATAATGAGTTCAAACCTATATCTGTTACACGCAACATTAAGTGCGCTGTTTGTTCTAAATTTACCAATTGTAATGCGTCTAAAAGTTTTGTGTTCCAATGGCGTTCTAAGTAAGTGCGCATTTGTATATTTAATCGATTTGACAATCTGTTCCAAGAAGGGCTCTGATAATATCAAAGTGAGAAGCAAAGGAATATAAGTGGACATTTTAAAAGTTTTGGGTCAAACGCGTGCGAAGTCCAAACCAGTGGTCGGAGGCAGCACGCTACAAGTAGCGACGCCACCGTAGTAGCTACATTTTTAGTAGTTTGTAGTGTAGCGCAATACTCTTCAAAAAAAAAAAAACACAAAAAAAAAAAAACAGAGTAGCGAGTAGTTCGATACAAACAAGTATGGGCCATTCCACGGAAAACGGTCATTTTGTCCAGCACGTGAGCCCCGCTTAATCGACTATCGTCGGTTCCAAGAAATTTTATTCGATTAAGCGGAGAAATTTCTTTTCCTTTCTAGGTTGACAACATTTGTCTTAAAACGTAATAATAATTAATCAATAGCTATATAAAGGAAATAATTAATGTTATTGACAAAAAGGTTTTGAACAAAGTTAAATAAACAACAAAATAATTTAATAATTGGTATGTATATTGCAAGTACGTGTGAAAACTTTTAAAAGAAATTCACAACTTGAGTTATGAAATCTGTTTCTAGACCTTTTCTAGAACATTCTTTTTTGAAAAATTCCATAGTAATGGCTTGCTTGTTCAAGGTCTTTTGGGAACCCTTTTCGGACTCTTTTTTTTTTCTTCCTCCTCGTCTACTGTGTTTTACATTTAGTATTTATCAATTTACTATCATCTAAAATGTGTATATTTCTTTGTGTTATTTAATTTAATTATCGACTGCGTTATTATTATTATTTTCTTTTTTGCAATGGCACAGACAAAAAAAAAGGTAAAAAAAAATAGGAAATTTTTCGATGGAATACGAACGTTATTGTTTTCGTCCGTTGTCGGCGAAAAATGTTACTTTTAATTTTTACTTCAATTTCCCATTTAATTAATTCAAAATTTTGCTGAGCAAAAATATTTGCCACAGCTGATCTATATTATTTCATTATCCGGGGAAAATCAAGAGGGAATGTTGAACATTGCGTCTATGGGGAAATATTCGGTTCCGGGAGGTTTTACTCGTATAAGCGGGGTATTCGTTTATCCGTTACCCAATTAAGCGGGGACAGTATTTCATTAAAAATGAACGACATTGCATTTTACAAATAGCCGAATTATAAAAATTTGAATCTTTCAACTTTTTTTCCTTTCTTTCAGAGAATGTTTGTAAAAACGGTTTCAAAAAGAAAAGAAAGAAATGACAATTCCAGGTAGTATCCCATGTTCAAATGAGCTAATTTGTTAATCTGAGAAACTTATCGAATTTTTTTCGTTCAAACCTCAAACTGTGTGCATGCTTTTTATTTATTATTTTTTAAAAAGTAGCGAAGTAAGTGGAATATTTTAATTAGAAACTATAGTTTTACCTGAGAAAAAACGTAAAGAAAACGATAAAAATCTAAGATATATCCCGCATAAAGTTATTAGAATTAGATCGAAACGAGTGAGTTCAACGGATGCAATCAGCTTAGCTAATTAATGTCTATCTCGTGCTACTGCATTCAGACGGTTTAAAGAATTTTTCTGAGGTCACAATAGTAATCATTTCATGCAGAATCTGCTTAGTTTTTTTGTGGTTTTCTTTAAGTTTTTACTCTGGTAAGATGATATTTTCGTTAAAAAATATTTTTTATGTATTTTTTACCAATAAAAAAGATTCAAATTTGTTTGAACGCAAAATTTTGTAAAAAGAAAAAAAACTAATTTTTTTCGTATTGCTCCACCATTTCAAAAAATTCGATACAAATCCTGAATGTAGAGTAGTATAAAAGAAATTTTCTGACAAAATTTGGGGAGGTGATACTTTTCAGAAACGCATTGAAAAAAATATATTTACATTTTATTTTCGTCGCCAAAAATTGGCTTTTCGTTTAAAAGTTATGATTACAACGTATTTTATTGCTTAAAATAAGGAAAAGAACTATCATTCATTAATTTTGAATTTTACTATGAAAAAATCGAAAAAACAGGTTTTTCATGAAAAACTCGAAGGTCGTTTGAGAAAAAGAGCTGAAAATTTGGCTTTTTTTTTCTTCGACGCCAAAATGATCCTCCAAGTGCGAGTCGTAAAAGTCGCACAATGGCACATTTTGACAAATAAACCCGTCTACGGCCTTTGCCTCACTCACTCTTGTGCTGTGGTTTTGGTACTTGCACTTAACCATCCACCAATGTCTAAAACAAATAATCTCAAAGATTGTTGTTGTTAAGAAAAAGAAGAAATAAAAAAATAATTTGAGTTTTGACATCTTGGATTCAAATTATGTTTTTCGCAATCACGAGTGTGTGTGAGTATAGGGGCGGCAAATAGGGGGAGCAAGAGGGGGCGGGTTGCACCCCCAAATATTTTGCGCAAAATATTAAGAAATCGGGAAATTCAATTCACATAACGCGCGAATCAGTGATCATATGCAATAATTAAAAAAAAGAAAAAATCTGCAGGCGATCTTTAGTAAAAGTTGATGAAATTCGAGACCTGTCCAGACACGAGCAACTGTTTTTCGCTATTTAGGGTAATAACTTAGAAATTCATGAATCATTTTCAGAACTTCCAGAATAAAACACAGATGGAGAATAAGTTTGTTTCAACTGAAGAAGAAATTTCCTCATATGGGTTAAATGCCTCATACTTTTAAGTTCAGAGTTAAGATGATGCTTCTGCTTCTAATGTGAAAGGGCAGTGCACAGGTGTGACTGGCCCGATTTTTACGAGAAGTTCCTTGGTATTTTGAGTTCATTGTTGCGATTATATTTAAAATGTACGTTCAGTTAGTGAGTGAACATTGATTCCTTCTGTTAAGAGGCATATTTGAGCAATTCAATACATTGTATACTTTCATGGAAACTTCTTACAAAAGACACGCTATTTTTGAAAAAAATTCGTGCATCAACAAGTACTTTTGTTGGGTTTACTTTTGTATTTCTTTAACTGAGAGGTACAAAATGGTATTCAAAAGTTAAAGTTAGAACTCTTGATTGAGCTCCTATTACAAGTTTCTTGTTAATTTGGAATTATTAGACCCATTTAAAAAAATATTTAAAAAAGTGACAAAAATTCACATGATGATGCTAAGTCCTATGTTTGGCTCAATATTTTGTATCAAATAATAGATTCATTCAGTTTCTAATGAAATTAACACAAGATTTAGTGATAAATCTAAGTTTAATATTATATGTGCAGGTTATTGAGCAAGATAAATAAAATATTTCAGTTACATGTAAAAGTTGTTGAACGAAGCAAAAAGAATTGTTTTGTGAAGAGCCAGTGTACTTCAATGATGAAAAATGAAGACTAGAGCACAAATTTTAAACTTGCGTGTTTTTTTTTAAGAGAAAAATTTTAAAGATGCATTTTCTAACATAACTTTGTAGCTTCAATTATTTTTCACCAATTCCAATCAACTCAGCTAACTGTGAAAGATCATTTTCGTGTCTCAGAAGGTTAGAGATTTTTTTTTTTTTTTTGGTGCATGATGGGACAAGCAAGACTTTCATCTTCAGCTATACTGCCAAGAGAATGCCACTGGACATTGACGGAATATAGTACCAAGATTTTCTTCTTTTTTTTTTGGATTCCAAAAATCGAACATTAAAAATTTACTTTAGAAACGGCAGTATCAAGATCTTTTCCGTTACAGTTTACTATCAAATAAATTAAAAGCGTGGAAATTAAAATTTGAATTTCTTTAATGACCTTACTTAAAAAAATGTACTGGTATTTTATTCCATATTGAGAAAATTCATGTTTAAAAAACTCGACCCCCCAAATGAAATGTTGAAATGCCGCCCCTGTGTGAGTATGTAGGTGTGTGTGTTTGGGTCTGTGTGCAAGCATGATTGTGTGTGGGTATGTGTGTGTAGGCATGAGTGTATGTATGCGTGTGTGCAGGCATGAGTGCGTGTGTATGTGCGTGTGTAGGTGTGTGCGTGTGTATGTGTGTGTAGGTGTGTGCGTGTGTAGGTGTGTGCGTGTGTATGTGTGTGTAGGTGTGTGCGTGTGTGTAGGATATGGACGCAACCTGTAGACGGTGCTCGCTGGAGCAGCAGCATCGGAAGGGGCCGGTCGACAGTGGTGCTGCAGAGGGAGGCGGGGGGGGGGGGGGGAATAAAATTATAGGGCGCCAAAAACATTCAAATGAGAACAATAAGCAATGTGACTGCTCAAAAAGTTCATTGCATTAAAACCGACAATTCTACTGCAGTTATATAAAAGTCGGTAACATATTAAAATAAGACATGGTTAGATCAAGTTCACTTTTAAAAGAGAATGGCATATTCATACACACAGTACACAATGCAAATCTTACACTTTAGTTTTGAGTTCAAAATTGTAAATTTTAATATACTGAAAGAATAAGAACTATTTCAAAGTTAAGGTATTTAAAAGTTTCAGTTGGAAAATTATACACAAAACCCAAAATATAAGGATCGCACAGCTAAGCGTAATCACCGAAAAGAAACTCACGCTATACATACATAGAGTAAGGAAATTTCATTTTGCACCAGTACTGTGCGTTTGATTGCATTACGTTGATAATTACAAGAATTACAGGGGGTGCGGCATCAATCCCGGTTGCGGCGATATACCCTGATTTACTCGATAATGTGTCTTACTTTTTTTTTCTTTTGCCAAATTTCAAGTTTAGTTTTTTCTTCCTTTTGTGAAAAAAAATAAAAAGAAGAGCATCAAAGAAGATTCGCATAAGATACTGCTAAAGAAAGGAATAAGTCAACAAATAAAATAAACGAATTCAGCGAAAGTCTAAAAAAATAAAAAGAAAACATTTTGATAGTAGGTTTATGGGACGAGGGAAATCTTTATAATGAGCTTTTAAAGAATGGTCCTCCTCGAGGACTGTGACTGTTTCCAGGAATCACTTTCACCACGACCGAGGGTGGGCGGGAAAATTGCATAATTTACTCCAGACAGACGAGCGATTTTCCGATGCGGCGAGTATAATTTTAGGTTATTATTTATTTTTTTTTATACTGACCGTAAAATTATTGACTTGGCGAAAATATTCCTGGCTGGTAATGACATCTCACTCCCAAGCTTCATTTTTTTCATTTGAACATTTTTTGACTTTAATTTTGAACAGTCAAAAGAAACTTTAAGGACAAAACTCGCGGCGCGAGGGGGGATTTTTAAATCTTGTATTTTAAAGGAGTTGATTAACTTTACCGGAAAGAACTTCAAAAGTAAAACTGCAGCTAAATTTTGATTTGCTTGCACGGCTTTTAACAAATAAAAAATGTTTAACATTAGCACCTACAATGTTTTTTTTTTCCGGTAATTTTTAGGAAGCTGGGGTTTTAGAAACTGTTATAGGGACCGATACAACGTCTTCTTAAGTAAAGTGACAATATTACTTTTTTTCAAAGTGGTATCCTTGAACCAGGCCCGACAAGAGGCCATGTCAGCCTAGTCGGAAACTAGGGGCCTGGGCCTAGGAGGGGGCTGCAACACTGACGTAAAAAAATAGAAAGAAAAGAAGGAAAGAAAAAAAGAAAGGAAAAAAGGAAGAAAGAAAGAAAAAGGGGGGAACCTCCGAATAAGAAAAAACGTAAGGATTGAGTAAAGTTAACTCTTTTGGCATTGACTGTCGTGGCACTTAAAATATAGTTAATTGTTTTCTAGTAAGCAGTTTTGATTCTTTGATTCCCCCCCCCTTTTTCTTCTTTTTTTCCCTATTCTTTTCTTTTTCCCCCTTTTCTTTTCTTGTTCCCTCTTCAAGGGCGTAGCTAAGGGGGGTTTTGGGGGACAACCCCCCCCCCCAAAACGTTAGTCTCAAAAAAAAGAGAAAAAGAAGAGGGAAGAGAAAGAAAAAAAGAAGAAAAAGAAGAAAAAGAAAAAAATCACTACAACTTTTTTCTGTGTAACAAAGGTCAAAAATTCACTTCGCTCCCCCCCCCCCCAATGCCATTGAAAATCTGCTCCATGAGTGACCTTCAAGTATAAAGACGCCTCCCTCTGCTGCAACAATTTTTTGATAATTGAGTGAAATTTCACACTTTGCTTTAGAAATGAGATTGTTTGTTAAATCCACGTATAGGCAGCCTTTCTTTGTCATAGATTCTGCAAATTGTTAAATATGTTTACTTTTATGAGCCGCGCAGTGGGAATATTGCATACAGTCGAATCTGTATATTTCGAATTTCCCATTAAAAAAATCGAGATAAAGAGGTTTTGAATTACGGAGGCTTTAAGAAATTTTTTACATAAATTTGAAATATGAAGGTGAAAATTTTAAATCGATACTAAAGACAATATGGGCTCTTGATTAAAATTCCTCTTTATTAGTTTTGTAGATATTTATTCTATTATTACATTATTAAGTGCTTTATTGCGAGTTTAAGGAATCATTTTGACAGTAAAAGAAACTTTAAGCATATCTTTTTCAAGAAAAGTCTTTTATTGCTTTTTGGTCCCTGATTTTTTTCTTTTTATTTTTTGGATTAATTATTTATCCTCTTGAGGTTAGCAATTGCAGCAAATCTAACTTGACCAGTAGTCTACGATTTTCCTTTTTTCATCACTTGGAAAAAAAAAACTTATACTTTCTTTTCACTCCTATCATTTCGGTTTTCTAAGGAATCACAATTTTAAGAAAGAGAGCAACCAAAGAACAGTACTAATCCAGATAACAGAGCGAAATGGCTTTTAACTTGAATGTCCTTTAACCATGAACTTTAATGTTCATCTTAACGTGCCAAACCTGTGAATTTCACCCCTTAACTCTTCTTCCAAGAAAGTGCGCGAAACGACTGTCCTTTGGTTAATCTTCCTGGAAAGCCTATTCGTGGAACGCATTTTTACTGCCTCCTCAGCTCCTGAAGACAATTCCTCTGTTTCTGAGTTGAAGAAAATGTTTTTGTTTGCTGCTTTGAAGATCATTGGGCTTCGAATCCGAAAATGATAGCATAACCGGAATTCGAGACGATAGAGGTTTTTGTTGGTCTGTTCTCGCGTGTGTCATAGGTCATAGTCAAAACTACATTTGCTAACCAGAGTATCCATTGCAATCACATTGATTCTTCAACCAGTATTTACTGCGTATTCTTTTGGAAACGTACAGTCTGTTTAAAGTAGTACATTCTAAGTGAAAGTTGTTGCATAATGAAACGAACAAGACCGATAACAAGCTTTTTTCAACTCAAGGAAAAAAATTAAAATGACGAAAAGGATTGCCCTAAAAAGAGAAAGTTAACGTCGTCTGAAGAAAACGAAGTACAGTCTGTAAAGCAGCGTTAGTCCCATTGGACCCTTCTGAAGGTAATTTTATTTTAATTCAAAAGAAAAACTGCATAGCATTACATGAATAAAATGTTTAAAAACGAGATGAATCTAGATTATTTCTATTAGCTTGGTTCGGATTAAAAAGTAGAAAATAAAAAAGACTTCTGTTTATAATACCCGAAAATTGCTGTTGCTCTCTCAAATAGATATTTATGTAAACTCTAAAGCAGCTAATAAAATTAAAAATAAATATCTTTATAGATATATCTTTATAAATATAATATCTTTATAGTCTGACCACCGATGAGATTGAAAGTCAAACATCCAGTTTACAGGCGGAAATGGAATTATTCCTATTCCTATTCAGAGTCACAACTGACTACAACTGTATTTATGTCGAGGACTGCATACAAAGTGCCTTGCCTCCATTATTTTATATACCGATAGATGGCAGCACCATCACCGGATCGAACAGTTAATGAGAATTTAGAATTAGTTCAGGAGCTAATAGCTACCTGGTGCTAGCACCCCCCAGAGGTATCGTTTCACTTGGAGGACATTGAGACCACGAGCATATTTAACGTCGCCCAGTCCCCTTTAATGACGACGGTGGGTCTTCGACCATCGAGGTTCGAACCCAGGACCCTCCGGCCCCGAATCCGACACTCTACCGATCGGGCTACCACGCCCCCAAATGGAATTATCTATTAGCTTTCAGGGAGAGGGCCGTGGTAGCCTGATCGGTAGGGCATTGGACTCGGGGCCGGAGGGGCTCGGGTTCGATCCCCGCTGGTCGAAGACCCACCGTCGTCATTAAAGGGGACTGGGCGACGTTAAATATGCTCGTGGTCTCAATGTCCTCCAAGTGAAACGATACCTCTGGGGGTGCTAGTACCAGGTAGCTATTAGCTCTTGGACTAGTTCTAAATTCTCATTAACTGTTCGATCCGGTGATGGTGCTGCCATCTATCGGTATATAAAATAATGGAGGCAAGGAACTTTGTATGCAGTCCTCGACATAAATACAGTTGTAGTCAGTTGTGACTCTTGAATAGAATAGCTTTCAGGGATGCCAGCTTTTGTAGATGTGTGTTAGCCTCTAAATTAAGCAGTCACACTGAAATGAACGGAACACGCTCATCAGATATTTGATTTCCCCCTGATTTGGATAGACTGGTTTTGACAAGACGTTGCAAGAAAATTTCACTTTAAATTAAATGGAGGGAAAAGAAAAAAAAGTTGAATTTTCCATAACATTAAAAAAATAAAAAATTCTTTGCTTTTGTTTTGTTTGACACAAGTATCGGAATTGTGGCACCCCATTCCAAAGTATGTAAGATTCACCTCCCTCTTATTTTTTTAATACTAAAAAAATTTACACACACACACACACACATTATATATATATATCTATACATATAATAAAATAAGATGTTTGTGTGTGTGTGTGGCGCGCATCCCGGGAAAACGGTAAGGAAGAAAGATGAAATTTGGTATACAGGTGTAGTTTTTGCTGAAGTTGTGCACCTCGGGCTTCGATTTTTGATGTTTTAATTAGAAAAAAAGTAATTTAATGTTTTATGTGATTTTTAGCACTTTTTAGTACTTTTAACCTCACAGACCCCGAACCAATCGCGCCTGACAAATATTTTTGATACTATAGTGTCGGAAATTTAATTTTAAATATGATGAACAAAAAAATTTTGAAGATAGAGCAATTTTTGTATTTTTTATGAATTTTTGAAAAAACCTTTAATTTGCATGTTTTCCTGGGTTTTATTTTTTTCTAATATCATCCTGCGAGAAGTATCAAAGCCTCATTTTTGAAATTTAAGTTGGTAATAGTAAAACCATTTCGCCCTCTTCAAAAGAAAAAAGTTCTTAAAAATACGCAATAGTTTTTTTTTAACAATATTTTTAATGCTGAACACATCATGTCCTTTCACGCATCAGTCGAAAAAAGCGTTCTTCAATCTTTTATGCCTGTGACGTCACTACTTGGGTTTCGATTCGATATTTACGATGGAATCTTAATCGCAAGCAATGTTAATCGTTTTTTTTTACTATATAGCTTACTTCATTTTCTGACGTGTTGACCACGTGTTTTTTTCGGCAGCGCTTGCTTTTTTTCTTTCCTTTTTTTTTTTTTGTTTTATTTAGGGACTGCATTTATTTCTTTTTCCATCCGCCCCCCCCCCCCAAAGCTGGACCTTTCGCTGCATCTATATTACGTTACATTTCATAGTTGTGCGCATTAATTCAATAAAAACAGCGAGATTTTTTTTATCTTTGTCAAACGCTACTTTTTGCACACTACGGGGAATTTGAGCTTTTTTTTTTTTTTTTTTGCTCTACTTTAATGAAAAAAAGCGGTTTTTTGAGTGTTCTTTGTTTTTATTAGGAAATGGGTGAGGAGGTCAAAATAAATAGAGATGGATAAGAAAATGTAGAGATAGATTGTAAAGGTAGTTTTCCGCCGAAGGCGGCAATCTTGGCGTAAAAATGTGAATGGCACAAAAAAAATGATAGAGATGGATTGATTAATACTGCTGCCAAATTTATTTAAACAACCGCCGAAGGCGGCAAACTTGAAGTAAAAAGGAAAATGACAAGTTAGCCAAACAGCCGCCGTAGGTGGCTGCTTGCACATTGGGTGTCAATGCCCCCTCCCTCCCCCACATACACCATGACTTTGAAAAAACAATGCTTTCACATAAAAGTGGAAGTGTTTTTTGTTATTTTTCGACAAAATTTGCATGAAGAGTACGTCGTTTGCGTCTCCCCTCCCCCTCCTTTAAAAATATTCCAAACGACGAAACTGGAGACAGATCTAGAAAATATTTTATTCAAATTATTAATGTTATAGATAGATGTAGATTGATTGACACCGCCACGAAATTAATTTAAGCAGCCGCCGATGGCGGCAACATTGGCGTAAAAAAATGAATGATAATACTGATTTATAGAGAAAAACATTGATTAATGTCGTCGCTAAGTTGTTTAAGCAGCCGCCGAAGGCGGCACCCCTGGCGTAAAAAGGCGGACCAGCTGGTCGCCGCAGGCGGCTAGTATATATATATATATATATATATAAGAAGAACCCCCCCCCCCAAAAAAAAGTCGGGTCTAGCTACGCCTCTGTCCCTCTTTTTTCTTCTTTTCCTCCTTTTCTTTTCTTTTACCCCCTTTTTTCTTCTTTTCACCCTTTTCTTTTTTTTTTCCTCTTTTTTGAGTCGCGGGAGGGGCCCGGCGGCATAACTGACAAGGGGCCCACCTTAGCTCTCTGCGGCCTTGCCTTGAACAGTAAAAATTATGGAATCCCCAGTTCCTGAAGATTTTCTAGTTTACCACATTTTTTTCCCCCACAGTGTACGAGAGAAATTCAAACCTATTTATCTAAGATGGGGGTTAATAGTAATGTCGAAAATAAAATGTTTGCACTGAAAAATGAAAATTTTTCAAATATTGCAAACATTTTGAGTTTTCGATTCTAGAAGGAAGAAGAAAAAGTTACAGGGTTTTGGTAAAAACGAAAAAAAAAAAATGTAGATTTTTATTGATGAATTTCAGTGGTTGGTTTCACATTCAGATTCAATGAACGAATTAAGAAAATTTCGAACACTTTGTTTTCCATGCAAAAGAAAAAACCGCAAACGATTCGATTTTATTCTTGATGCCAACGATTATTGAGCGATAAATATTTTATTTAACCCTTAACTTTTAAGGTTAATAATACTTTTTTTTTTTCTTTTTGGTCTTGTTTTGCAAAAGAAGGAACAACGCTTCTTCTTTAAAGGGGGAGGGGAGAGGGGAATATACTGAGCTCAAAAATAAAAACTTCTTAAGATAGAGAGTCCTTAAAAAATATATGTTAAAAAATATATATTGTCTTTGTACATATTTGTTCGTATTCAGTTTATTAAAGTTAAAGGCATCAAGTGAAATTTTCGTAATCCAACTATACATTTTTTTTTCTTACGTTTGTACTCTGACATATTACGTGCTTGATTAAAGGTTTTTACAATTAAAAACACTAATAATTTGAACGGCTGAAATAAACACCAACAATTTTTATTGATTATTTTTTATTTCACTTTCATAGCAGTAATGTTTCTATTTTTATTTAAAAGATATTATATTTAATATAATTGTTTTAATCGTTGAAAAAATATATTTTAACAAATTGATGGGCAGTCTACGCCCATCGGGTGAGAAAGAGAAATAGAAAGGGTGTGCTAATGTCACATAAAAGGGGAAAGTAGGCTTACTTACACTTATACGAACTTCTTGTCTAAAAAAATAATACAATTGCTTTAACAATCGGCGGCAGTTTTAGGCTTTCGTTATAGAACGCTTCAAAAATAAATGGGAAATACAGTGTAGCCAGTCTCTATATCGCTCATTTGGATTTTTGGTGCTTTTCCTTTGTCTCCCAAAACAAGAATGAACTTGATATAAACACATCTGAAAACTTAACTTCTGATAATAAATCAAGTTCACTCCAGGATACTGGAAAACCAAAAAGAACACAAATCCCTCCCATTTGGGTAGATGACACAAAAAATATAGAAGAAAAACTAAAAATGTACTCAAACGTTGCAAATGAAACCATTTCCGGGAAAATAAAAAATGATAAACTATTATGCTATGCACCTAACATTGAAGCATACCATAAACTCAAAAATTTTCTCACAGAAAATAAAATTTCACACCCACACCATAAGACTTAAAACTGAAAAAATTATGAAAGTTATCCTAAGAGGCCTCCCAATTAGTGCTGACTAGAATGGATAAAAGAAAAACTTGAAGAAAATAATTTTTCAATAATACATCCTTCACAACTACACAAAGGACCAGAAAAGAGAAAACTTCCACTGTTCCTAATTCACTTAAATGAAAATAGCTCAAATAAAAATATTTGGGAAATAAAAAAGTTGGGAGAAATTCCAATCTCCACAGAAAAACTGATTCCATTAAATAATGTCAAGCAATGCTGGAACTGTCAGCAATACAATCACTCTTCATTCGGATGTAATCGTCCTCCAGTTTGCTTAGTGTGCGCTGGGGAACACAAAACATCACACTGCAGCAAAAGTGATACAAAAATAAACCCCAAATGCATTAACTGTGGTGCCCAACACACTGCAAATTATTCAAACTGTCCAGCTAGACTGGCAGTTATTGAAAAAATTAGATCTAAGAAAAAATCTAAAAGCTAAAAATGAAAACATTATCCCCAAGACTTTAGAAACTCTTCAAACTAAAAATACTAATAAAGTCTCAAACATTTCAGAAAATCCTCTCCTACAAACTCTAACAACCACTATCAAAACAATAATTCAAGAACTTGGAAAAATGAATATCACTCCAAGTTCTAATGTCACAGAAACGCTACCATACTAAATTTTGCTATGGTGACCCGACCTTTCCCTATAATTACCATCAGTAATAAATAAATCATTAATTACCGATTTTTTCAACTAAAAATCACTAAATTTAAAAATTAATAACAATGCCCTGAAAAGAGGCCAACCGGCTTTGCAGACAGCCAATGAGAGCGCTCCCCCCTGTTCATTGCTTTCTCCCAATCAGAGAACTTGAATTTTGTACTAAATAAGATGCATCATATTTCGAAATTATTTAAATTTTTATTTAAATACTAAATAATCCCAATAGTTAAACATTTAAAAAAACAAATAAAACTTTTTCTGAAGCAGTTCACTAGATGCCGCAAGCTTAACTTGTGACCGTGAAGATACAGTTTAAAAGTTTCTTAACTTTAAATTGACTTAACTGTAATTATAAAAATGAGACAAGATAAAGGGACCTGAAATCCCACGATCTATCCCCCCATTCGAAGAATATATAGAGATTCTTTTTTTTTGCTTTAAAACGGAAATTGAAACCGTCGGGAAAAAATAAAAGATTCCCCCTCCCCCCTTAGATGAACAAACTGGTATATTTTCCGTGCATCTGAATTCATTGCAATGCAAGCTACAACATTCGATTCGAATTCCTCCATAAACAAGGGACATATTATAAATTATTTTTCTTTTCATTTTACAAGAACAATTGGTGAGCAAGTTTTTTTCTTTTATTAGTCTTTTTCGTTCCTTTTCGTTTTATCAAGAAAATCATCCCAATATGATTAAAAACCATTCTTTTTGTTGGTGCACATGTCATCAATTTGCATGTTAATTGAGTCGTCACTTATATGATTTCGGTTCTACCGTAGAGCCTCGTTTATCCGGACCACATTTGTAGAGTTACAAAAAATATATTTACTTAAATAATAATTTTCAATTATATAATTGCAAGAACGAAACAATAAATACGGCAATATTCGGTTTTTGTTTTGATTGAACGTACAACTCCTGCATAGAACGCACAATAAAGTACAATACTTATCTAAGGGGTGCCCACCCAGGGAGGGGGGGGGTCATGGCGCAGACTGTGCGGTTGGAATTTTTAGGGTGCGGTGTTTTAAAGGGGTAATCCCAGAAGCGGGGGTAGTAACTACGGAGTACCCAGTAACTACGGGGTCTAGCACCCCTGGCAAACTAAAGAAATTGTGCCCCCCCCCCCAGGGTCGCCCACATGGTAAGTCACCGGAGGTCATTGTGACCTTCAAAAAAAAAATTTTTTTTTCCTTTCTGGAACATTTTGATTTATTGATTCGACAAATAGGAGGCTGCATCGTAATTCTTTTTTCTTATTTTCGTTTTTAGAATTGTTTTCAATGATGCTCAATGCTCCTTCTCAGTACATGTTATATATATATATATATATATATATATATATATATATATATATATATGCGTTTTTTTTAAAAAAAATTTTAAACATTTTTCAAATTTTATAATCAAAAAAAAAATTTAATTTTTTTTTATAAATCAGTCAACCCCCCCCCCCCTCGTCTGCTGCGCCCCTGGAGAGAGCCACTATTGCCAGCCCCTATTTACGCTACTGGGTGTGCCCTTGCTCTTCGGGGAGAGGGAGGTAACCCCGATAATCTGACAAACATAATAGCGCACTCTGAGTGTCAGTGCAACAACACAGCAGCTAAAACTATAAATAAATAAAGTATTTGCGAGAAACGATACTAGGTAATTTTGTATCAAAGCTTTGCTTTTTTTTGTAACCAGTGGCCCACACAAGGGAGGGGGTCCGGATCTCTCCCATAGCTCTAGCATTTTTTTTTTTTTTTTTCGATTTATGATTCTATGTATTTTATACGTAAGATATTTTTTTAATGAAAACATAAAAACTTTCAGTTCTAATAAGTGAAAAAGTAAAATCCTCCCGTTAGAAGATTGAAAAAAAAAAAAAAAAAAAACCCGTGCACTTTTCCTAAAACGAATTGTACAAGCCAGATATTTTTCTCGATTTAAGAGAAGGCTAAAAACGTACTTAAGAAGTACTGTATATAATGAACGTTTCATGGCACTGCTGAATGCAAACAATGTGACCGTCACACTGAGGAAGTTATAAACAAAACCGAAAAACGAACTAGAAAACTAGATTTTATTCTACGATATTTTGTAAGTCAATGGAGCCACACTGATGAATACCGTATAATAATCATGTTTTTAGTTTTGTAATTGAAGATCAAAATGAGATTTTTCTTGGTCTTCAGACTTGGCACTTGGTGCTATACATGAATTTGCTTCGCTGTTTTCATTTTGGAATAATGAGAGAAGTGAATCCATAAACCCTTTAGCTTTCTGGTGATTTAATTTAGCATTTGTTATTAATATTTTTTAATAATTAGTGCTAATTTTTTACTCAATAATTTATTTTTTACTGTTTTTGGTTCTCGAGAATCGATAAAGTCAAGTAAATATATTCGTTTGACGGCACATTGGGGTACGATATGAAAATAGGACTTTTAACGCTGGACCCTCACCTTGAAAAATTTCTGTGTGCGCCACTAACTGTAATAAAGGATAAGTTCGCTTATTTAAGAATCTGTTTTGCTTATTATCCGAAATATCCGGAGTTTCGGTTATCCGGAATGCCTTCGATCCCAGTTAGTCCGGATAATCCGAGGTTGTGAACTGCATTTCGTTTTCGGATGCGTTTTCGTTGTCTCCCGATAAGCGTGATATATGAAGAAGGGTTTACTGTACTTTCGTTTGTGGTTATTAATGATTTCGATGTATCGCATATATGGGTCATTCTACAAAAAACACGCTTTTTTAGGTCCAGGGTTAGTTTCAAAAATTTATTTTTAAACACTTTTTTTATGAGGTTTAGAAAAGTATAACAAATTTTGAAAACGATCATTGCTAATTAATAATATTATAATATTTTTAAATATTTTTTTCACTAAATGGAGGGATACTTGTATGCCTCCGTTATATGTCACAACACATTTCCTCCCATGCACTTTTTCATTTATTTACTCAATGCAAAAAAATGTAACAGATTTAATAGTGGAATTTGAATCATTTCATGGTTTTTTATCAAAAATTATGTTATAAAATAAAAAAATTTATAGCATTCATAATCTTTTGAATCACTGTCACAGTATTTTTTGTATTCTCTGTTCAGGATTTAATTAAGTAATAGAATTTCCTTTAGAGGGCAGTACTGGCAGCTCATTACAGAGGTTTAGAATCACAAGTTAGCCCTTTTCAACACTGGGTCTTCATAGTGAAGCTAAACAACTTAGTGTGAAAGAATTTCAGCATTATTCTCTTTGAAGTCAAATAGGTCCTTAACTTTGCGTGTCCTCCAATCTTGATTAAAAAAGGAAAGAATTGTTGGCTTTCAAAAAAAAAAATTTATAGTTAAAATTGAATCACTTTTTTTTTTAGTAAATTCTAAATAACATGTTGCGTTAACCCTAAATCAACACAATGTGCATAGCAAAACATAAGCATTTGTATCCTCCGTTACAGTATAGATGTAATGGAGGGTATACAATCAGAAATGGAGCATACAACTTTTTTTAAAAATCCATTTTAAGAAAGATGTGTACATTTTAATCAGTTCAAATCGTGTTCCTTATACAAGATGCAAGTTTATTTAAATGAAAAGTTTAAAAATAACATTTGAAATATATATTTGCGATCCGTTACCCTCCGTTCATATCCAAAATTTTAACTACAAAAGAAAGTTACAAAAGAACCAGTAAAGAATGGGCCAAACTATGTGAGAGTAAAAAGGTGCCTAAAAGAAACAATATAAATTAACTTTTTAAAAAATTATTTTTTTTTTCATGAATTCCAACTTCAAAAACTTGCGGGGTTTTTTTAAATAATGACCCATATTTACTGTTTTGATATTAACAAGATCAACTGCTAATGTATGGCGAATTAAGTGAGCGCTCTCAAAATTCTCTTTTCTTCAACTACATACATGATTAAAACTGGCCCGTCATTTTGAGCGATCAAGGGGGTGGGGGTCAATTGTCCCCCCCCCTCCCCCAGGAATTTAGAAACATAAAGAAATTATGCATTTTAGAATATATTTTGTTGTATGGAACAAAATGGTATGGAATGCAAACCCTTTGCCCTACCCCCCCCCCTGAAATTTTTTGAAATGACGAGCCTTGATTATACATGTATTTTCATACTAATATCAATCATACTCATCAAATTTTTTACATTTTCCTGAAAAATTCATTTGTTTTTAACACGTTTTTAGAATAATGTGGGCCCCAACATATGGGCATTTTTTTTACTTATTCAACAAAAAGGTTAAGAAGAGTATGAATCTTCAAAACGAAATTTGTTCGAAATCTCGCAGTAATGTTTCATGAACACATGCATTTGTTTTCTTATTAATTGTACAAGTACTTTTATTTCAACACTTGATCTTTCAATACGATGTTGGATATATAAATTTAAATAAAATTTATAAAATGAATGAAATATAATCATGAAAACCGCAATGTTTCGTTCGTTTGATATAAAATTTGCGTGTCGAGTAATTATCAAATTCAAAATATGCAACAAAGTATTCCTTTTCCAAAATACTTAAGATGAAGAAACGGATTTTTATATCTGCTGTGCAATAATTAAGACCACCTCAAAAGTTCTCTTAAAAGTTACACATTATAGATTAGTTAAAGGTCTTTAAAATGCCACAAATATTTTAAATGTAAGGCAGGAAAAGAAATAAATAATGTCAGTGACTAAAAACTGCAATATTTCGTTTCTTCAACTTAAAATTTGCTAGCCCAATAATTAAAAAAATTAAAAAATCAATTAAAGTATTCTTTGGAAAAAATCTTCATTTGCATTTGCAGGAAGAAATTCAACATTTGCTGTACAATAATTCAGACCAGGGTTCTTCAACATTTCAAATACTGTGCCCCCCCCCCCCGCCATTTGTTTTCATAACAAATATTGCAATCGGATGTTTTAGATTGACGAGGCAGGTGGTTATTAAATAAAAATACAGACAGATTTACACACCAAACGTATATTACTGCAAAAAAAACCTTTTTTTTTGGAACATATTATTGAGACAGATGAAATTTAAAAACCAAAGAAAAAAATTGTTTCAGGTAATTTAGGATCTAGGTGAGTTTGACGTGTAACTCCACTCAATTTCGCAGCTTAGTCGGTTAGATTTACACATGACCACAAAATTGAGTAAATCGTGGTTACGTTTAACTTTTAATTTTATTTTTTCAAAACACTCAAGTCTCCCTTGAAATTTTTATGCCCCCCCCCTCCCCCTTCTCCAGGAATGTGCACTCTTTTAACAACCTCAACCAAATTTAAACAACCTCAACAAGTTTTCTTACAACTTGTAAGACTTGATTAATCTCTATTTGTACTTGTAAGTTACAAGTACAAACTAGAGATTAATTAAAAGTCTTTAAAGTGTTACATAGCTAGAAGACTATTTTTAAACAAATTGGAAAAGGAGAAAAAAGAAGTTGAAATATGAAAAATATTCTCAAAACCTTTTCTTTCTTTTTTTTTTTTTTTTTTCCAGTTTACGTCATATATGAAAGAGTTATCTCGCAAGAGAACAACAAATATTGCTTCACGGTTATTACAGCAGAACGTCAGTAATCTGAACTGATTGGGATCATAGATCGTTTCGGATCTTCAAACTGTTCGAATTTTAGAAAATAACCGAGAAAATGCCCGTTTAGGAAAATGATATACCATTTAATCAACTAAACTGGTTAGTCAGTATCCATTTAAATAATATACAACACAGTAATTAACACTGCAATATGTAATTACATTTCTCAACAAAATATAACTCAAATTGACTCTCATTGTTTACCGAATGAAGAGGAAAGTTAATTATAACTTTTATGGGAGTGCGTTCGGTTTTTTTTTTTTTTTTTTTTTTTTATGTTTCGTATTTTTGACGTTCGGATTTTCGACGTTCTCTTGTATTTTGAAACATGAAACAGCAAAAAGAAAAAGTTAGAAGTTAGACTCACCACCGATTTGCTGCATTTCGGCCGACTCATTGCTCATGACCCTTTGGCAAATCTGCTCTGGGCAAGAAGCAACAGCATAATTATTGCCCCCTTCACTGGTCGCTGGTGTTGTGGGGGTGGCGGTGTTGGGTGAGAGTGAACTGGTCACACTGCTCGCCGGACTTAGAGGATGCTTGATGCGTTCCGTCTGCTCCACGGCCCCCATCCCGACCCACGACGCAGACGATAATTCCGCGGCGTACGCAATCGACGGGGTGGCCGTGGTGGCTATGCCGCCGAAATCCGAGCCCGCCACGGGGGAACTCAAAGGCGACATCCCGGAGGATGCCGTAGACACCGCGCAACTAGTCATGTAATGTCCACCGCTCGTTCCGAAATTAATCGCTGAAGTGTTGTTCCCGGGGGCCAACGGGTAGCCGTAATGGGGTGATGATCCGGTACTGACTCCCGGAATCATCATCTGGTCCGGGCTCAGGCAAGGCTGGATGCCGGATCCGGTAGGGATGTTCGGGTTCTGTTGAGGAATACCATCGTACCCTACCATTGAGCCACTGGGGTTGGGGTTTTGGTAGTAATATGGATAAAAAGGCACCGCACATTTTCTTCTGACGGCTATTCTCGAATTTCGTTTCATGTCCTCGCTGTCTGGTGGATATGATTGAAATATGTTAGCGAATGCATTTTCTGGGTATGGACCACATGGTAGATTTGCTTGGTTCATCATGTCAAATCCCATCATGGGTGGACTAGGAACACCTTGGTAGAACATCGTGTATCTTTGCATGTCTTGGCACTTCCTTCGAAATCCCCTCGGTCTCCTTTTGGATGAACCATCTTGGAAAACGGTGACACTGGCTGGATCGACAGTCCAGTAATGGCCTTTACCTGGCCGACCAAGACCTTTGGGAAGCTTGATGAAGCAATCATTTAATGATAAGTTATGCCTGACAGAATTCTTCCATCCTTGGTATGAGCCACGGAAAAAAGAAAACCTTTGCTGCAGAAATTCGTAAATTTCATTTAAAGTCAATCGCTTCGTAGGAGAGCTCTGAATGGCCATTACGATCAGGGCTATGTAAGAAAACGGTGGTTTTTCCAATCTTCTCATCCCAGCACCTGTCTTTTTAGGCCCGCTGATATCCTTTTCCTTTCCGTCTTCCATTTTATCCTGAACAATGCTAGGTTTGCTGTCACCTATATCATTTTCTTTCATCATGACATTACCCGTTTCAATGCAAGATTTCATACCACTCTCCTCAACACCTTGCCCCGTTTCGAGACTAATATTCGCAAATTCTTCCTTAATTCTTTGACACTGCGTCGTTTCTAGCATGTCGTTACTCCTTAATGGTCTGTTGACGATTTCGGATTGTGCATATGGTGAAACGCAGTACTTTTCTTGAGCATCTTCTAAATGTTGATTGCTTTCGTAGCAAGGAGGTTGAACTCGCTGATAAATGTTGCTGTAAGTCCTCTCCAAATTGTTTCTATTGTTATCCATGAGAGAAGCTTCCACACAAGCTGACAAACTTTCTCTTCGATCTATGTGTGGCACATAATCCTGCATTTCCATATTTACACTCATGTTGACATTGCTGTTGGAACGAGAGTCATGAATATGATTATTATATTCGGCGTCTTTAGCCATATTTTTAGGTATTTCCATTCCGTATGAGAGCACTTGATCTTCTAACTTCATCGCGTGAAGCAAATTAATTTAAAATTTTGCAAGATTTTCCAAAGTCATATAAAAATTTCCGAATGTTAACAAAAGTTTACTTTATGAGTAAGAAATTTTCAAAATCGAAACACCATGGAATTGTTGAGTAGTGGTCATCATTTTGAAAATAAGAAGGTAAAATATTCAAATTCCATTCGAAATGTTCATCAAGTCATCAACAGAGCTTTCGAAAATTACAAATAAACAAACAACTTTGCATTCAGTTCTTCTATAAATAGTAATGCTTTCACCAAACACTTAACAAATCGCATTGAAGCAACTCAATAACCAAGAAAAAAATCCAAAGATCGCCATAAACTGTCCACCGTTAGCAATAAAACACAACTTTTAACAACAATGGCTATCCGTCGACAATGACAGCTTGTAGAATGGCAACCAAATCCGCGCATGGATAAAAACGTGACAAACGGCGCACAATGATTCTTCGGAATAAACTGAATCTGGTGGTAAAATGTGTCCATCCCCTCTCCGTCGGAGCTCCAAAGTTCTCTCTCTTTTCTCTTCTTACTATCTCTTGACTTCCATCTTCTATCCTTCCGATGACGAAACAGCATCTTGGTTGGCTTCGTAGGGTTGCTATCATTTCCTTTCCCCGGTCAACAAGGAGTTTCTGTTTCCATCCCTCCTCCACCTTTCTTTTTTGGAGAGAAATCCCGCAAAAGGGGGGAAAGGAATCACTTTTCTTTAAATAATTTCAAGCACAATTGGCGTCTATTTTCGCCACTTGTTGGTTTTGCTTTTCGCAAATCCTCCGGAAATCGAATAGGTTCTGGATGCTTTGGTAAATGAGCCTTTAGTTTCCGGTTTGAAGTTGTCGATAGGTGAAATGGAATGTAAACAAAATAAAAGTGTCGTCGGCAGCAAATCGATTGTTTCGCGTAAATGCATTTTCTTACTAAACATCAGACGATAATGTAACTGTGGAATTTCCTCATTTAAAATAGGTCTTTAAAAAAAAAAAAATCCATTGTGTCATTGAACTTTTAAGAAGCTGGACCAAGAAATCGGCCATTTTACTTTTAAAAGTACAAATAAACACATTCATCATTTGCAAGAGTTGTAAAATAGTTACCTAAACATGTTAATGTCACAAAAGTTATGCTTTACCGTAATAAAGAGGTATGAATTTGTTTCATTTTATTTTTGTAAGGAAAGGGAAAAACAGAAGCTCATTGAAATAAAAGCTTGATCACCATTCCCCCCCCCCCCCCGCCCGTCATTTAGGAGATTTAATTGCCTCCTCCCCCTTTCTCTTCCCGCCATTGTAAAATTGCTGTTTTTATATATGAGCGGGCGTGAGCTTTGTTGTTCTGCAACAAAATTTGCCTTAAAATGTTATTATTGTTTTTTGTTTGTTTATTTACTCTTGAAGTTGCAGAACTTTATTTTGTAGACTAATACCTTTTGAAGTACATGAAATATACCTCCAGCTCAGTCATTCCAGCCGAGGACTGCAGTTTCGTGCTTATTAGCACTCATCAGTCCGGCAGAGGAAGTGACTGAGCTGGAGGTGGAAAACCTCTTTAGGAAGCCAAGAGTGCCAAACAAACTGGTAGCTAATATAGAATTAGCACTGACCAGACGAGTGACCGAAGCAATGGTTCGGTTCAGCTCGAAGATTGAAGGCAAGGCATGGCATATTCAGTAAGTTTATCTTAGCAATAGCAACAAATAGTTGAAATATTTAAGGGGCATTCCACGGTATTTTTAAAATTATGTAGAGTCCGTAACGTGACCTTTTTTTGCCATAACTTTTTAATTTGCCATTTGATTTGCAAATTATTTTAATTTGAGCTGGTGTGTTGGTAGGAAAAGATCAAAATAAAATAATATGCTAATCAAACAGTAAACTAAAAAGTTATGGCAAAAAAGGTCACGTTACGGACTCTACATAAATGTCAAAAATAGCTTGGAATGCCCCTTATGCGAATGTAGGACAAATACTTATACTACCTATATACAGCAGTTCTCAACCTGGGGACGATAAATTTTTGAAGGGCGATGAGCTTTTAAAAGATAAAGTCCTCATATATATAATAGCCAATTCACTGATCGAATAACGCTCTGACGTCATGAACAATAAAACTCGCGTCATAGCATGCATGACAGCATTGTTTCATTGTTGAAACACCAAAAATTCTGTAAATTATTTATAATTTGATAATATTTTTTGGCAATGTTTGACATGCATGGAAATGTTTTATTTTGACAAGGCTGAACTGGATCCGGTAACTTAACTGTTTTACTGGTACGACTCATTTAAAGAGAATGAAGAAACTAAAAAGTGATCAACAATGAACGCTATCTACTAAAGTTTAGGGTTAATCCACTGCAGTTTGGGTTAAAATTTCAACTATCAAAACATCACCAAACAGTAGGCTTGCCAGAATTCTGAAATGTTCAACCGGGACATCGGAATACCCTCCCCCCCCTCAGCGTTGTGAGTATTCAAAAGCGTACACACCCCCGGCTGGCTTTTACAGTAGTTTATAGGGCAGTTTATTCTCAGTGATGTGAGTAAAAGGTTACTAATTAGGAACCCAAAACAATGGTAATAAAAAATGACACGAGCTGATAAATTAAGAAATTTTCTTCTTGCATGTTAATATTAGCAAGTTATTTTAGTAAGAAGAAACGCGCTTTGAATGAGGAGTAAATATTTTGACATTATTTACTTTTACTTTTCATTCGCAAGGACTCTTTTTATGAAGTCTCTTTTGGTTTTAATCTCGTTGTAAAAATCCTCACAAACGAATCCGATATTAATTTTTCAAGTTGATGTTACAAAAGACAAAGTAATTATCCTAGATCAGGGGTCTCCAACCTTTTTCACTCTCTGGCCACATTGTAAGTTTTTAGAGGCGAGGCGGGCCAGTCCAATAATTAACTCAAATGGTCTGTTTAGCATTAGCCCCCCCCCCCCCCTCTATCTTTACATTGCGAATATTTTGATTTTTTTTTTTTTTTAAATTAAGCGCTCAGTGGTGGTTTTTGAAAATTTCTGGGCTTGCTTCTAAGTTGCTAAATTTCCTTATACATATTTGCTGTTAGCTAAATTAAATTACATTTTATGTGCCCGTAAATCTCTAATAATACAACGATAGAAAGTCTTGTAAAATTTAGAATAGTTTAGGAAACTGAAATAAAAAGTATTCTTTGTCAGAAAAAAAAATGAAGTTTTTTTTTTTAAAAAAAAAAAGGCTGATGAGAGTGATACAAAACAAAATGATTGACTACAAATTTATTTTATTGAATTAATGACGATTAAAAATTTGGAAATAAATAAGAACACAATACCTGTAAAGCTTTTAAAAAAAATTAAAAAAGCTAAAAAACATAATGAAAGGATTGCATTTGTTTGCCGCTAAAAATTTCAGTCCATTCAGGGACAAACTTCGTAGTTCCGATCATTAAGAGTGATTTTAAATGTTCGTCTGATAAAGAAAATCTATACTTAGATTCAACATAATTTTGAAAGTGTCTGTTCACACTTGTAAGAAGATGTAAAAAGATAAAACATAGCTCTAGAATGAATTTTTAAGAAAGTCTTTTTTCTGGTAGAAAACTGTAAAATGGAGCACAGTTTTCCCTGGGGCCAGGAAAAGCCCAATGTCAGGGGGCTAACGGGAGAATATGGCGCGAAGAAAAGAGATTTGTTCTCGGAAAGAGCAAAAAGAGAGATGGGTGCTGCAAAAGTAGTTAACGATAAAAAAATGATTCAAAAAGATTTAAATTAGCGGTAAAAAGATTTTAAGTAATTATTTTTAATTAAAAATAATATCTCAATTATATTTGCAACGACACTGTCTCCCGGAAAAAAAAGTTTGCAAGCTTCCCGCGGGCCGGACAAAATCTGTTAACGGGCCGTAGGTTGGAGAGAACTGTCCTAGATAATAGATTGGTTTGCTTCAGTTAAAAGTACTACTTTTAGTCATTGAAATGGATAGAATGAGCAAAAAAAAAAAAAAAATTACATGGACCCAGAAAAAACTTTCATTTTCCCAACAGTTTTTTTTAAATTAATTTTTTTAAATTTCCGATTTTTCAAACAAGGCGTGGTCTTTACGACGTCACAAATGATGCATTTTGGCGCATCTTTATACCACGGTTCCACGTTATGATAATTAAGCAGCGAATTAAAATTGCGCTCTACGCTTGCTATCAACCATATCGTTGCCAATACACGTGAGTAAAGATGCGAATTAAATATTTTGTTCTGTGAATGGCAACATTGAATGGCATTTCATCCTTTGTGATGTCACACGACAGAAGTGTAAACTATAAAAGCGCACCGATTTAAGTAATTTTTTAAAAATATTAAACTTAAATAAATTATTTAAAAAAGGTCAGGTCCTATGTTTTTAAGCATGCTCTTTCAGAAAAAAATACTTTTAACATTTTGGAAACGACCCCATTCTTCCCAGTTAATTATTTTTAGACTTTTTTGATCATCTGTAATCAAATTTATCTTTTCCCGGGACGTGAAGTAAACCGGCCGGGACACCGGGATTTTGTCTGAAAACCGGGACGCCTGGCAAGCCTACCAAGCAGGCAATTCCTTCGTTAAAATGTAGAAACAATTTTCACCCGTCGTACCTTAACGGGCGATTTTCTAGTTATAATAACAAAGAGTCAGTGAATTTTGAAAACGAAAACGCATATGAGACCGATTGCTCAGAGTTTAAACAAGGAATTACGAGTTAAAAAAGATGCAATTTAAAGTTCAGTATAGCTCCTTCCTCACACCGCGGTTAAATCTTAAGGAAGTATTTCATTATTCATTGCCAATTAATAAATTTTCCTTTTTTAATTGAAAGTTTGAAAGTGTCATTTTTTAATTCCTCCAGATTCAAATTTAAAGAAGAAAATAATTTCGTAAAAAAATGTACTTTTGCTTTTGAAAATTTCGTCAATAGTATTAGTTAAATATTTCCCTTCAAAGAGCGTTTGGTAAAATAAATTTTTAAAAACATAAAAATTCCTTTTATTTATTTATTCAATTATGTTTTTAGTTTAAGGGTCTCTCGTGGGAGCACTCTACCCCCATCACGTGGCGGATAAGGGAATGCCTCTATAGGTTTATTCTTTGGGTGGTAAGCAGGGGCGGACTGGGTCCCTCGAGATGGCGCCAACCCCCCCCCCCAAAGGGCGCAAACAAAAAAAAAGGGCGGGGGGAGCAAAAAAAGTGAAAAAAGAAAAAACCGATGATACTTAGGTTTGCGAGTTTAAAGGAAATAATAATTAAAAAAAAGCGAAATCGCACAGGTTTGTGAACGTAAAATAAAATAAAAAAAATAAATAAATAAATAAATAAAACAATTGCACAAAAAACAACTACAATCTTCGAGAGTTCTTCGAAAACCTACCCGCTTTGGGCCACCCTCCCCTATTTGAAGGGAAAAACATACTTAACTAAGATTATTAACGTACTTCTCAAAAACAAAAGTACATTTTTTATGAAATAATTTGCTTTTTAAAAGTGAAATCTGACTGTATTAAAAGCACTGACACTTAAATGTGAGGAGGAAGCTTTAGAACTTTTAATTTGTTTCTCTATTAACTTGTGATCGGTTTTGTATACGTTTTCGAAATTCCTCAATTTTTTTTTTTTTTCCATTTTCGCTCTTTTTTTTTTTTTTTTTTTTTTTCCATAAATACAAGCACCTGACCGAGAGATAAGAAATAGCCGAATATTTTTTTCTACTCGCAGTTACTACTCTGCTTTTGTATGTACATTTAAACTATGAACTTCGTATATATTTATTTAAATTTTTTCTTCATCACATTCACTTACTTTTACCCGTTTCACTTATCAACTAGTTACTCAAGTAAAACATTAATGCGAATTCCGTAGCAATAAAGTTGAGCAAAGCTAAAACAACGCTATTTTCAGCAAGTTACCGCCCTATAGGAGCTTCTATATTAGCTACCAGTTTGTTTGGCACTCTTGGCTTCCTTAAGAGGTTTTCCACCTCCAGCTCAGTCAATTCCTATGCCGGGCTGATCAGTGCTAGCACGAAACTGCAGTCCTCGGATGGAATGTCTGAGCTGACGGTGTATTTCATGTAAACCAACGCTGTTTGATACAAACAATGTAACTACAGTGGCATGTAACTACCAGATGTAAAAACGCGAATTCAAATACGAAAAAAATTATTTTTCCCTGAGGTTTTTTCCCCTCAGGTTTCTCCAAGGGAAAAAAAATTCCCCAAAGAATTCCCCTCAAAACGCATTTCCCCAAAATTTCCCCAGAGAGCACAAGATTTCCCCAAAATGGGGAAATTACCCCCAATCTGGCAACACTTTTCATTGTTATTATTTTGTCTTTTGAACACTCATCGCCCACTGGTCGCCCCTCACGAATTTATCGCCCCCTCGAAGAGCCAAAGTGCACTTTGTTGGAAACCACTGCACTAGATTTGAACGAAAAATTTCGAAGAAGCTTGTTGGTTTACTTAAAACTAAAACAATAAGCTAAAATTATGTGACAGCTATGTATGGAAGTCTTAAATTTCCTTAGTTACTTATTTCGATGAAATAACAGAGATATTTTTTATTTAAGATTTTTCAAATTTTTTATTTACATATTGGTGAAGCGAATGTATTACGAAGTAGTAAATAAGACAATCATGATTTTTTTTTTTTTTTTAATATTGAGTCTTTCTCCCTATTGTTTCAGTGGCATTGGGAAAAAGACTTTACACTACAAATTTCCAGGGCACATAAGAAACATGCTTGTTAAAATATAAATTACTTAATTCTGAGTCGTCGTCTCCCTATCTAAATTTATATTTAATCTAACAAACTTCAAAGAAAATTATTACTGTGTAATTACTGTGTGGGGGGAGATACATATGCGTCTAGGGCAAATTTTATATAAAATTAGTTCGTAATTTATACTTGTCTTTTAAGTAAAACGTTTGCCACACCACAAACATAATGACGAGTTACTTCTGAAGATTGTACAAATTTCGGGTTCACATAAAGCATTAAAAGTTAGTTTCGAAGGGAAAGAGATGGAACCAAAAATTACCGCTCTGGGTGACACCCATGCTACGAAGACCACTGATGTAAAAATACAGCGCAGCCGATTCACGATAACGCGATTCTAGCGGGACCGAAGAAACACTTTGACAAATCGGAAGTTCGACATATACCAGTAGTTTCGGTTTCGCAATATTTTTAAAAGAAAACGTAGGATATTTTAATTTTTACAAATTCGTGAATAACTGGTAAAATTAGAGAAAGTGTAAACTATTTTGTTTCCGACAATGTCCACAATACAGTCTAAAACATTTGGGGAAAAATATGTTTAAATAAATCCTTGGTTTTTTTTTTTTTTTTTTTTTTCATTTATTAAAGATAATCCCTCACTTTGAATTGTAATAAACAGTTCTGTGATTTATGAAATAGTAAATCCTCAAGCTTCTTAATCAACTGTTTCTTCGTCAGCAACACTTTCATTTTCTTCTGTGTTATGTACAAACTTTTTGAGGCAAACCTCCATGCCTAAATTAAATTTTACAGTCAAAAGTACTCGATTTCTGTTTTATCTACTTCCTTAATTGTCGTTTGTTCAACTTTACTAATCAGTCCATCACTATGTGTTTCATTGAAGAATGTCAATGAATGTGTGTTTCATTGAAGAATGGTTCGGAAACAGTTCCTTACTCATGCTATATTCCCGCCACTGAGTGCGAACAATACAGCAAAAGAAAGCACAAATGCTACTCTTTTATTACTCATTAGTGGTACCCGCACGGCTTTGCCCGTAATAGAAAAATTAAAAGGTCTTTTGGTTCGCCTGTATATTTACATGTAATATATGGTGAATCTTCTCTCCAATTGGCTTGTACCCATGTTACGGTTCCACGTTATGATAATTTCGTACCTCGCCAATTGGCTTGTGCCCATGTTACGGTTCCACGTTATGATAATTTCGTAATTTACTCGTCCATCTTATGATTTTTTTTTGTTCTTAAAATTGGAATAGAAAAACAACCACATCGAATTTTCGAAAAATCGCTTCGAGGTGCACACCCCCATGCTACAAACTAACTTTGTGCCAAATTTCATGAAAATCGGCCGACCGATCTAGGCGCTATGCGCGTCACAGAGATCCAGACATCCAGACATCCTACAGACATCCTCCAGACATCCTCCGGACAGAGAGACTTTCAGCTTTATTATTAGCAAAGATAAAGATTGCTTCAAAAGGTGTTCTTTTGGTTTTTGGATTTAACTGTGCAAAAGTTGCAAGAGAAGGTAAAATATTTTTTTTTTCATTTTACTTTTAAATTTCTGTTTTTATTTTTGCTGCCAAATTTCGAGCCATCTTTAAAAAAAACTCTGAATAAAAGAAATAAACACCGACATATGGAGAATAATTAACATGAAATTGAATGCAAGGAGGTTGGGGCCTGATGAAAATTCGATTTTTAAGATAAGTGAGTCGTGTCCATAATCCCAACTTGGAACACAAGTCCCCATAAAGTAGGCTTGCCAGATTTCTGAAATGTTCACCCGGGACATTTCAGACACCAAGACACCGGGACATTTCCCTTATCCTGTGACGCCCCCCCCCCCCGTTCGTGGTTATTAAAAAATGTTTGGCTGGTTTTAGAGGGTAGTTCATTCTCCATGCTATGAATAAATGGCTACTAATTATGAACCAAAACCAGGGGTGATAATACATGACACAAGCAAAGAAACATTTTGTATCTACATAAACATTTTGTATCTTACATGTTTATATTTATATGTTACTCAAGTAAGTAAAAACCCTCGGAATGAGAAACACAATACTTGACCAAAATTTACATGTACTTTTCATCAGCTAAAAGCTTTTGATTTTAATCTTGTTGTAAAATATTCACAAACTAATCCAATATTAATTTTACACGTTAATGTAACAAGTGACAAAACAATTACCTTAAATATTCTTCACTGTAAATTATTTTAAAACTTTTTTTGATCATCTCTAATGAAATTTATCATTTTCCGGGACGTGAAGTAAACCGGCCGGGACACCGTGATTTTGTTTGAATACCGGGACGTCTGGCAAGCCTACCATAAAGCCAACTCTTAAAAAACGTCAAAACATAGTGTTGACTATGTTTTGTAGTATCAACTCATAGTGTCAACTTTTCTTGATCTTCTTTTAAAATTTGTTTTTACAAACGTAATTGTTTTTATCACCAGTATAAAAAAATATTAAACCACATTTGAAAAACTTAAAAGCATTATTAAAAATTGCATACTAACTTCAGTACCAAGGAGAAAGATGAATCGTCGCAAAATTGCTTCGAAGATGAAATGGCGCTTTATTATTAGGGGGGGGGGCGGCTTTAGTAGTTTCGCCGCCCCAGGCATTGTTGGCAAGTGCTGCCCCCTCGCAGGTAGGCTCTGGTAGTTTTGCCGCCCTAGGCGATATTGACTACTGCCTCCCCCCCCATTGAATAATAATAATAATAATAATATAAAATAATAATATATTGTTAAAAAATAGTAAAGAGTGCTTAAAATTAAAGTGAGTTTCTAGTTAAATTCTAAACTGGGTTTTGCATATCCAAGCACTGGTACACACTTTAAATTGTCTTTTCTAACATTAAAGTAGTGCATCTTATGGCACTGAAACATATATTAAAATTTTCAAAAGACCTAAACCACGCAATTTGCCGCCTCTAAAATGGGGTCGTTTCCGAAATTTTAAAAGTATTTTTTTTTCTGAAAGAGCATGCTTAAAAACATAGAATCTGACCATTTTTTAAATAATTTCTTTAAGTTAAATATTTAAAAAAAAATTACTTAAATCGGTGCTCTTTCATCGGTTAACGCTTCTGCCGATGACATCAGAAATGATGAAATGCCATTCAGTGTTGCCATTCACAGTCCAAAATATTTAATTCGCATCTTTACTCACGTGTATTGGCAAAGAAATATGGTTGATAGCAGTGTAGAGCGCAATTGTAATTCGCTTCTTGATTATCATAACGTAGAAATGCGGTAGAAAGATGCGCCATAGTGCATCATTTGTGACGTCATAAAGACCACGCTTTGTTTGAAAAACCGGACATTAAAAAAAAATAATTAAAAAATAGCTGTTGGGAAAATGAAAGTATTTTCTCAGTCCATGTTTTTTTTTTTGCTTATTCTATTAATTTCAGTGACAAAAAGTACTACTTTCGACTGAAGGAAACATTCCCATTGAATTGAATTTCTTTTTAAATTCCGAACTATGTTTTGCATATCCAAGCACTCTATTTTTAATTTTATTTAAACATTGAAACAGTGAATTTTATGGTACTTAAACAGACATTCATACTTTTTAAAAAAAGTTTCAATCTCGAAATTTGCCGCCCCTAAAATCTGCCACCCTAGGCAGCCGCCGAGGTCGCCTATGCCAGGAGCCGGGCCTGCCCCCTCGTCTAAATATTATACATATATTTTTTAAATCATTGAGCATACTGTCACGTATTGCTGCAATTTAACTGCAAAGAAAAAAAAAACAAAGGAATAATTTTGAGTTTTTCATCTTTTATTTTTTTTCTTTGCCTCATTACATTTTGCCATCATAAAACTTGTCGATTGCTGATTTTTTGATCCAGACCAGAAACTGAGCAATCCCTGGTCCAGTACCCCCAGAGGTATCGTTTCACTTGGAAGACTTTGTGACCACGAGCATATTCAACGTCCCCCTGTCACCATTTATGAAGACGGTGGGTCTTCGACCAGCGAGGATCGAACCCTGGACCCTCTAGTCAAAAGTCCGACGCTTTACCGATCAGGTCACCACGGCCTAGGCGGTGGCACTGGTCGACTACCCCTGGTACCGAGTCTGTTCCCAATTCTTTTCAGTTTTCGACAGTTTCAGTCATTATTCTTATTTGGAGGGGAAGGAAGCATTATATTAGCCATTAACACTCTTCTGAGGAGCTAGAGAGGTGCAAAGTTCATAATCATGAACATCAAAATAGCTCGTGACCGAATTAATGTCTTTTTATGGAACAAACAGTCAAAACTTTTGTGTTAAAAAGTGAAATATATAAACAATAGCACTATGATAAAACGAGCTGATGTGTGCATCACATGACTTCCTTTTGCTCTAATTTAATGTCATTTTTCTCATTATTTGCAGTTTTAAGGTGATTCAATAGTTTACTCTCTAAATATCACCAAGAGTGGCCAAATTGAAACCACATTTAAAAAAAAATTTAAAAAAAAATCGCCAAATTTGTCGCCAAGTTGGCGACAAAACTTGGCGACCAAAAGACCGGCGATATATTGCCAAGTGTCTGCCAAATTATAACACAACTTGAGTTTACATCGAAATTAACAATGATTTCCCCCCAAAAAGGGGGAAAAGACCCCCTTTGGAGCATCCGAATGCAACCAAAAAGGAAGGTGCACAACTAGACCCCACTAGAAGTCTACGTACCAAATTTCAACTTTCTAGGACATTTCGTTCTTGAGTTATGCGACATACATACACACATACACACATACGCACATACATACGTACATGCAGACGTCACGAGAAAACTCGTCGTAATTAACTCGGTGATCGTCAAAATGGACATTTCGGGTGTCTGTACGTTCCTAGGCATATATCCACGTGTGGTCGGGTCGAAAAAAAAAAACTCAACTTTCATTCGGGGGCGAGAAAAATGGAAATTAAGGTCGATTTTTGAGTGAAAACGTTTTCGCGAATGCAATACTTCCTTTTTTGTAAAATAAAGTAAAAAAACATCACAAATTCTTACAAAAAGTTGCAGGCAGGCAAGATGCCCCTTTATCAATGAAAAACCTGTGTTGGGTATGGAATTAAATAAGTCTGACAAAAAGCGCAAAAACAACTTCAGTGGAAAGTTCACAAAACCTTTTCGGAGACTCCGTGAATCCCTAAAAAAAAAAAAAAAAAAAAAAAAACCTGTCAAAAATGCTTTTTCAAATTTTGTCGTATTTTAACGTTCATGTTTACAATTTCCCTTTTTGCCTTTTTTGTTTTTTCAATAAATCACATGTTGAGATAGTTTTGCTTATTTCTGTATGTGTTTAGCTTCATGAATTTCCTCCCTTTTTTTCTGTTTACATATTTTTAAAGTGAAAAATGCGTTCCAGCATTGGGGTTTTTTCTTTCTTTCCAAGGTCAAACATGTGATCGTGTTTTGTTTAGATATTGTACGCTGGTTCAAATAAAAACAATAAATTCTGATTAACATTCTCTGTATTTTTATCAATAAACTTAGGAAACCATCTATGTTCTTCGAATACTGTAGAAGGCTGCAGGAGGGCAGATCCCTTCACTTTGTATCATCTAATGATAATTTTAAAAAAATGACTTAATCAAATGCCACGATGTTAAAATCCTCATATATGTAATAGCCAATGATCGAGTAACGCTCTGACCTCATCAACAATAAAACTCGCGCCACGGAATGACAATTTGATAATATTCTTTGGCAATGTTTGACATGCAGGGAAATGCTTTTTTTTTTTTTTTTTTGACGAGACTGAACTGTATCTGGTAAATTAACTGTTTTATTGGTAAGACTCATTTTTGAGAATGGAGAACCGAAAAGTGGTCAACAATGAACACTATCTACTGGAGTTTAGGGTTAATCTACAGGAGTTAGAGTTAAAATTTCAACTATCAAAGCATCACCAAACAGGAAGTTGCTTTTCACCCGTCATATCTTGACGAGATATTTTCTGGTAATTATATAGAAGAAAATAAAAATAAAAAATTATCAATTAGGCAAACAATCTTGTGCTGAAATCATCGCTAAGCCCTTATAAAAACATTTGCATTTTGAACTCATTCCGTTTTGATTCATTTATATTTATTTGTCTCTGACATGCGTCAATGTTTCATCCACGAAGCAATGTTTTTCGATTTTTATTGATAGTTTTTTTTTTTTTTCCTATTTCTTGAAATCAAAGATTGAGGTTATATTTAAAATCGGCGCAATATTTTCAATTTTTCGGTTCAAAAATAATTTTTCTAGTTGTCTTTAGTGTTAAAAAAAGTTGAATTGTTCAAAAAATGTCCTTAAATTAACCAGGGTTGTTTGGTTTAAACCAAGTGTTTAAAAAAAAAAAGTGATTTTTTTTCAAAAATGTTTTTTTTTTTTTTTTGAAAAATTTCATTGTTTTCCCCCAAATGCTTTCATAAGTTTTACAAATTATTGCGAAGAGTAAAATCTAATTAATGCAAAGTAATTAGCAAAGTTTTATAGATAAATTATAGATTTAACAAATTTAGAAACTTATATTTTTTAAGGTAATGCAAGTTTGCTAAATAGTTTTTCTTTCGTTTTTTCCTTTTTTAAAATCTATGCAGCTTTCCTATCAAATACATAAATATAAAAGGCAGACCAACTAAGTTTTTCTAAAATTACATGGAAAAAAATCCAAGTAGCTAATTTATAATTTTTTAATTATCATTCTTTTTTCAGTCTTTTGCATTTCAAAATAGTCCAAAAAGCATATTTCAACCAAAACTTCATATACTACCTAATATGCTTGATTACTTAAGATTTATTGAGATAGATTATGTACCATGGAAGTAGTGTAAAAATGTCTTAACACTAGAATATTTAAATGACAAGAGAAAAAAAATAACTGGAGAAGTCCAAGAACACTTAGGTATTAAATTGCGCTTATACATGCACTTTTTGCTTCCCCGATAGACAATGCAGTCAGAGCAAGAAAAGAAAAAAAAATTAATTTAAATTTTGACATCTTGAATTCAAATTATGTTTTCCGCAATCACGAGTGTGTGTATGTAGGCGTGTTTGTGTGTGGGAGGTATGTGTGTTTGTGTGTAGGGGGTATGTGTGTGTGTGTAGGCATGTGTGTTTGTGTATGTGTGCTGGCATAAGTGTGTGGGTAGTTGTGTGTATGTGTTGTGCATGTTTTTGTGTATGTGTAGGTTTCTGTATGTATGCGTGTGTATAGATGTATGTGTGTGTATGTGTTGTGTGTGTGTGTGTGTGTGTAGTTGTGTATGTATGCGCGTGTGTGTAGGACATGGATGCAACCTGGAGACGGCTTTCGCTATACGTAGGAGCAGCATCGTGAGGAGCCGGTCGACGGTGATGGTGCGGAGGGTGGCGGTGGGAAAATAAAATGATAGGACGCCAAAAACAGTCAAATGAAAGCAAAAAGCAATCGCGATTGCTCAGAAATGTATAAAATTATGAGAACAGAAAACATTCATGTAACTCTGTTGATCATCAAGAGCTTTTTCCAACAAAGTTTGTTTGAAGCAAATCCGCCTTTAAGTCCGGGAGCTATATTGACTTTAGTTTTCTTGTAGGTACTAATGTTTAAGGTTTTTTAACTGTTCAAAACTGAACGAAAAATCGTTTAAGTCAAAAGATCTTTTCTATACACGTTTTTCATCGGGAGATTTTTCCTACATAGTTTTTTTAGAAGCAAATCCGTCTTAAAGTTCGTGATTAATATTCACTTTAATTTTCCCTGTAGGCGCTAATGTTAAATTTTTTTAAAACAGTTCAAAATTAACAAAAAAGTGTTCAAAATTAAAAATGAAATATGGAATCCAGATCTTTCGAACAAAAAAAAAGTGATTGAATCGGATTTTTCACTTAGGGGGGAGGGGGCAGGCACACAGACCTACCGATAGACAGACTTTTTCTCCATTTCAAAACTCTACTTTCCAATTTTTAATTTTTCGACATTTACTTTTGTTTCATTATTATTATTTTTATTATCATTATTGCACAGCTTTAACCGTTGAGATTCTGAATGTTTCAGAAAGATTTCTAGATAATTTTAGGAATGTTACTGAATTTTAGCCGAAAACGTTTGTGTTTTTTGCAAGATGTGTTACTGTCACAAATTGGGCAAATAAGCTGCCCATTATTTTCCAAGAACGTTCTGATTTGCTTTTACAGTGTATGTTCAAAAATTGATGCATTAATTTCAGAATATTATCTGATTCAGGGCATGAATTACTCTTTTCAAGTAAAAGTAATGCGCTATATATTTTACAAAATAAAATCTAACAAATCAGATCACATTAAAAGTTAAAGCGTAATGCATGGCACAATAATTAGATAAATTTCTTATGCAATAGATATAAAATGTGCACAATTGCAATAGCAAATGAAAAATTGACAAATGTTCGTTTTTAAATGAATATGCGGTCTGACTACTGATTTATAGAAAGGCAAACATCCGGTTTACTGGCGGAAATGGACGCATCTATTAGTTTTCGGGGATGTCATCTTTTCCAGATATATGTTAACCTCTGTCTAAATTAAGCAAAGTCACTATTCAAATGAGTGGAACACGCGCATCAAATATTTACTCCCCCCCCCCCTCATTCAGATGGACTCGTCTAAACTGGACGTTTGCCAATTCCATATCATCAGAGGGTAAACTGTATTTTTTGCACTGTGAGACGCTATTCGAATTCTTCTGCTTTCCACCAGGGGTGCCCATGGGGGGGGGGGGGATTATTGCGCAAATTGGCGCCATTTAAATTTGGGGGGGGGGGGAGTTACATTTTTTTTTCTATTCATTTAAATTTATTTATTGATTTATTTTATTTTATTTTACTCTCTTCATGTTTCATTTTATTTATTTATTTTGTTTGCGTGTGTGTATGTGTATGTTGTTGGCGTAGCACCGAACTTTTCTAATCCTTTTATATATAATAGCCCTTGATCGAGTAAGGCGCGTGTTTCAACAATGAAACTCGAGCCACGGCATGATAATTTGATAATATGTTTTGGTAATGTTTAACATGCAGGGAAAGACTTTATTGTGGCAAGTTTGAACTTGATCCGGTAACTTGACTGTTTTAATGGTAAGACTGCGTCATTTCACGGGAATGAAGAAACGATAAAATGGTCAACAATGAACGCTACTTACTGGAGTTTAGGGTTAATCCACTGGATTGGGTTACAATTTCAACTATCAAAATATCACCAAACAGGCAATGGCTTCGTTCAAATGCAGAAGCAATTTTTACCCTCCATGCCTTGATAGGCGACTTTCTAACAAAACAATAACAATAATAACAATGAAGAAGAAATAAGTAAATAAATAAATAATGTTAAAACAAATAAAAAAAATACTTTAAAAAATAAATAAAATGAAAAAGAGCAAAAAAAAAAAAAAATAAAACAGGTAAAGAGGGTTTTAACTTTTTTTTTGGGGGGGGGGGGGATTTGCGCTATTGAACTTGGGTAGGGGGAGCACCCCTGCTTTCCACGGACCACTTACTTAAAGCTAGTTTCAAAATTAGCTACGCTGTGTAATATTTACATTTGAGCATTCCAAAACAATCAAAGTTTCACACAAGGCTATTCCGGCTCCCGTCATGGTATATGACGGCTGTAAATTACTTCTTTATTAAAAAGATTTCTCGCAACATTTTACGTGTTTAAATCAATGAGAAGAAATGAAACAGAGGAAGTGAAGACTTTCATTCATGAAACCAAGACCCCAAGTCACGTGATAGGTTTTAAAGCAAAGCATTGGAAGAAATCAGGCTTCTTTCTCTGATTTCACGCAAAACATGCCAACCATTCGTCGTTGTTGAGTCACGTGACTTGGGATCTACGGGTCAGCTTTTGCTAAGCCAATGATTGAACTTTCTCCCTCCATTTTTTAATTCCTGCTGCAAGGTTAAATAGATGTATATGACAGGAAAGGTTTAACTTTGATTGAAAAAAAAAATGAAATTCATCATGTGTTTCACGACAGGATGTACTTTTAAAATTTGCATTGTTGGAATAGCTTCTAATTTGGTTATGTTTTGATAATCAAGACTTTGGACATTGGTTAGAAATAAAAATGCCGTAATCTTTTACACTGTAAATATCCACTATAATATTAAAATCTGTTCGCGTCCGTCTGTCTGTCTGTCTGTCTGTCTGAAGATCGATCTTCTCGAGAACCGCTTCGAATCGAGAGTCAAACGAGATACGGATCAATTCGAAATTTTCCAAAGAAAACAATAGGATCAATCTCGATATTGTGCGACTTTAATTAGCGGAGACATTAATTAAAACGTTAATTAACATAACGCTATTCAGGAATTTTTATTTCTTTCCTGTTGCCATTTTGCATATGGGTGAGCAAGTAAAATTCTAATAATTGTTTTAAAAGAGATTTTTTGGCTGCTGTCCAAATCTTAAAACAACGTTTCCATCTAGAATTTCCTTTTAAATTAGCTTAAAATTGGTTGCTCTAGATTTTAGATAGATTTTATTTTATCGTCTGTCTTTTTTTTTTATTTTTAACATTCAACGTTCTTAACTCTTTTCAGCATATGAAAGTTGTTTCTTTAGCTATGTTTATTGATTGTAGTGTAAGTTTATTATTCACCGGCCTCATATTTTGGTACATTTAGGATGTGCGACTAATTATGTTTATTTTGTTGGAATTTTCCCTGTCACATGGGTGAGTTTTCGAATTGTAATAACTCTCTTTTTCCTTCCTGTTTCTATTTTTGAACTACAGTTTGTATCGTTAAAAGAACATGTTAAATTAAGATTGTTTGGATTTCTTTAAGTGAAACTGAGTTGAACAAAAAAGATCGTTTTTAAGGATTTTAACTGAAGCTAATTTGGAATCTGATGACTTGGTATTAAATTAATGCTTATTGGTATTTATTTAGTCTTGGTGCTTTAGTTTCACGTATTCAACCAAAAAGTGTGTGTCATTTTATGTGAAAAGCTGATTGTAATTGTACATAAATATTTCAGGTATAGTATATCAGAATTTATTCACTTTAACGTGAGCACAGATTATAGTTGATAATGCATATGTTTTCATCTTTTGTGCTTATTGAAAATACTTATAACTTGTATCATTGATAACTATGATTAACGTTAAAGAGATTTTCGGCAAAAATATGCTCTACTGGTGTTTTGCAAACCTTGAATTACGCGTATTTATTTACTCCTTAGCGCTTTAGAAACTGATGTCAGAGTAATACTAAAACATCATTCGGATATTTCTTTCATTTTTAAGTAGCCCGTGCAACGCCGGGCACGCAGCTAGTCCACTATAATATTAAAATCTGTTCGCGTCCGTCTCTCTGTCTGTCTGAAGATCAATCTTCTCGAGAACCGCTACGAATCGGGAGTCAAACGAGATACCGATCAATTCGAAATTTTCCAAAGAAAACAATAGGACCGATCTCGTAATTGTGCGACTTTAATTAGTGGAGATATTAATTAAAACGTTAATTAACATAACGTTATTCAGGAATTTTTATTTCTTTCCTGTTGCCATTTTGCATATGTGTGAGCAAGTAAAATTCCAATAATTGTTTTAAAGGAGGTTTTTTTGGCTGCTGTCCAAATCTTAAAACAACGTTTCCATCTAGAATTTCATTTTAAATTAGTTTAAAATTGATTGCTCTATTCGGACATAGCCTTTATTTTATCGTCTGTCCTTTTTTAATTTTTTTTTTTTTTTTTTTTTTTTTGCATTCAACGTTCTTAACTTTTTTCAGCATATGAAAGTTGTTTCTTTAGCTATGTTTATTGATTGTAGTGTAAGTTTATCATTCACCGGCCTCATATTTTGGAACATTTAGGATGTGCGATTAATTATGTTTATTTTGTTGGACTTTTTCCCGTCACATGGGTGAGTTTTCGAATTGTAATAACTCTTTTTCCTTCCTGTTTCTATTTTTGAAATACAATTTGCATCGTTAAAAGAACATGTTAAATTAAGATTGTTTGGATTTCTTTAAGTGAAACAGAGTTGAACAAAAAAGATTGTTTTTAAGGATTTTAACTAAAGCTAAATTGGAAGCTGATGACTTGGTATTAAATTAATGCTTATTGGCATTTATTTAGTCTTGGTGCTTTAGTTTCACGTAATCAACCAAACAGTGTGTGTCATTTTATGTGAAAAGCTGATTGTAATTGTACATAAATATTTCAGATATAGTCTATCAGAATTTATTCATTTTAACGTGAGCACAGATTATAGTTGATAATGCATGTATTTTCATCTTTTGTGCTAATTGAAAATACTCATAACTTGTGTCATTGATAACTATGATCGACGTTAAAGAGATTTTTTCCAAAAATATGCTCTACTGGTGTTTTGCAAACCTCGCATTACGCGTATTTATTTACTCCTTAGCGCTTTAGAAACTGATGTCAGAGTAATGCAAAAACATCAGTTGGACATCTCTTTCATTTTTTAAGTAGCCCGTGCAACGCCGGGCACGTAGCTAGTAATCTTTATATTAAGTGTACCGTTGCAAATTGGACCTAATAACCATCATATCTTATTCCGACATCGCAATTAAATTTTCTTTTTTTTATGGATATACCTCGTATTACCTATTGTAGAAAATCACCAGTCATAATATGACGAGGGTACGTATCTCTTTTTCATTCATATAAAGTCGCATGACTACTTATTCGTTAAATCCCAGTTAACTTGATTTAACAGTTTGCTTGTATTACGTAGTTAATTTATAATAGTTTCAGTTGACTTTATACGAAACACTTGGCAGAATAAAACATATGTTTGTTTTGCCGCACCGGCTTGAGCAGAAAACGAATCTTCTATTTATCTCCTGAAACCGACGTCGGTTAAACGAGGTTACGATTTAAAAAATTCCAGATAATCGAGGTTCTGCTGCAGCAGGGCAATATTGTTTACGAAGATTCGTTCGTGTAGATGCTGTTTATTGATGTGACATTCAGCGAAAATCCCATGTGCTCATTTTTCAAATAACTAACCCAGAAATAAATATCGCCAAGAGCAGTATGTCGCCAAAAAAGAGTCGTCTGCGTTATCACAAAGGACGAGAGCATCTCAGAGCACGAAGAGCAAGAGAAAAGAATCGGAAGGATCCGTCAACACCCTATCGCTGTGAGGCGGGGCTTAATCCAATGAACTCGTATATTTCTCCCTCCTTCCTTGCGCGCAGCCGACAATAAAGTCGTCCGGGGTTGCGTACACAACGCTCCCTGCGACCACCCGGATAGAATGTGACAAAGTATGAAGCCGTGTTGTCAAAGGAATGACATTATTTGAATTTGAAATTCTGGGATCGACAGGAACGTCGGTTTAGATGTATTGAAAGAATGAGGTCATTTTCAAAATTTCAAAAGTATTTTTATCAGAAAGAGCATGCTTAAAAACATAAGAACTGACAATTTTTTAAATAATTTGACTAAGTTATTTATTTTTAAAAATATACTTAAATCGGCACGCTTTTATTATTAGCGTTTCTGCCGATGACATCACAAACGATGAAATGCCATTCACTGTTACCATTCAGAAGAGCACAATATTTAATTCGCATCTTTACTCACGTGTACTTTTCTCCGCACACACCCCACCACTTAGATGTAAGCCTTAGGTTCCACCGTCCGGGGGGTCGGCGTAGCGGGCCCCCCGCACGGCTGGGAAGTAGTACTTTTGACTGAAAGAAACAACCGCATTCGAAATTGTTTCAATGACGGGGTTGTTTCCATCAGTCAAAAGTTTTACTTTTAGTCACTGAAGTTAATAGACTGAGCAAAAAAATATCATGGAGCGAGGAAAATCTTTTATTTTCAAAACGTTTAAGTTTTTATTATTTTTTAAAATGTCTGATTTTTCAAATAGCGCGCGTGGTCCTTATGACGTCACAAGGGATGAACTTTGGTGCGCTACTCCACTGGTGCACTTGATGCTTACGCTTGCTGTCGACCGCTTTTCCAGCTCATGATAATTCACAAGCGATTTAAATACTGCGCTCTCCGCTAAGGGCATTTCATCACTTGTGATGTCATGTGCAGAAGCGCAGAAAATAAAATTGAATCTGCGCACCGATTAAAATAAGTTTTAAAAAATCTTAAACTTTGTCAAATTATTTAAAAAATTGTCAAATACTATGTTTTTAAGCATACACTTTAAGAACAAAATGCTTTTAAAATTTCGGAAATGGCCCCATTGCATTTCAATGTTTGGCAATTTAGGATTAGGAGAAGTTGTTTGTTAATGTTGAGAAAAAAAAAATTCTGAACTCTTTTTTTTTTTTTTTTTTTTTTAATCATTAAAGTTACCTAAAATTTTCAACCGATGCAGATTAATAATCAGCAAATTCATTTCATTTCCCCTTATTTTCCAATCAGTCTGAAAATAATATTCTTCAAAATGCTTCGCCCCTTAACTTTCCTCATTCGCAATTATTAAATTAACGAACAAAATTATATTGAGACATTGGCGTTGAATGTTATCTTTTAGCGTACCTACCGATGCCGGTCGATCGCGATAGTCTTCAGGTAGACATCAGGTATCCCCGGAGCCAATAATCATGCGAAGTGCGATCTGGAGACCTGGGACGTCAAGTAACAAGATATATTTCACAACGTCTAGCAGTATGGGGTGGAAACTGGAACGCCATTCTGCATAATAATCCTGCGTATGTTTTTTTTTTTTTTTTTTTTTTCGTGGTTTCAATCAAACCCGATGTCATTTCAAGCATGTGCGTCCTTTTTTACTGATTTACATATCTGTACCTCAGAGCCAGACAGATTAAGTCCAAAAAATGCGATTTTCCGTTTATTATTGCATTATATGTAGAAGTCTAATCCGCATCGAGCCATGTAAACAGAATTATTTTTAAAAAAATCCTTTTTTTTTGAGCAATCACATTGCTTATTGTTCTCATTTGACTGTTTTTGCCGTCCTATAATTTTATTTCCCCCCGCCTCCCTCTGCAGCACCACCGTCGACTGGCCCCTTCCGATGCTGCTGCTCCTGCGAGCACCGTCTCCAGGTTGCGTCCATGTCCTACACACACGCACACACCTACACATACGCACACACCTACACACACATACACACGCACACACCTACACACACATACACACGCACACACCTACACACACATACACACGCCACACCTACACACGCACATACACACGCACTCATGCCTGCACACACACACACATACCCACAGACAATCATGCTTGCACACAGACACAAACACACACACCTACATACTCACACACACTCGTGATTGCGAAAAACATAATTTGAATTCAAGATGTCAAAATTCAAATTAATTTTATTATCATTGTTATTATTATTATTATTATTATTATTATTATTTTTGCCTGGGCTAAAAGAGTGCGGTTCGCATCCTTTGCATGCGCCAGAAAAAGCTTTTCCTCTCTCCTGTAAAATTATCATAATTCGCATTTTTTATTTTCGAAATGAATTGCTCATTTTCTGATCACTCGGTTTATGAATGAAGTCACATCACCCCCCCCCCCCCCCAACATGATGTTAATACAAGCATCAGGAAATTGGAGTTGATTTGGACAGCTGAAACTAGTTAATGAATAAACTTTTAAATATTTTCTCACACAAAATGTAACATTCTGTACAAAGTTTTTTTTTTTGAACACATTATTGTTAGAAAATGTAAAATCCAAGAAGTAAAGAATTTTTTTTTGAGGTAATCTAGGATTTAGGTGAGGTTGTTTTGCACATCAATCAATTTGGCAACATTAATCAGTTTACTGACACTGTTGTTTAATAATCTCTTCTGAAACAAAATTGAATCAATGATTGTTTTTTCTTTTCTTTTTCTTTTTTCTGGTATACCCTAACATTCCCTTGAAAATCTTCTACGTAATTCCAGTGGCGTAGTCAGGATTTCATTTCGGACGGGTCCAATCAGTGGCGTGGCCAGGAAGTTATTTCATGGGGGGGGGGTAAGGAAATTTGACAAATTAATGTGGAGATTTTCTTCAAAATAAGCAACATATATTTTACAGATGAAAATTTTATTTAATTTTTTTTTTCTGACAAGTAATAATTTTCAATGCATTTGAATTTAAAACAGGCAGCAAAATTTAATGCAAACTAGATTCCCCATTTCCCTAGGAAACCCACTCATCGACAAAATTCTAAGAAATTTGGAGGGAACTAAACAAAGGAGAAGTGCCTTTTGTTAAATTCTAAACAGGTATATTCTCAGAATTTGCATCTACTTCAATGATACAAGGGAAACCAATGTTTCAGAGACTGCAGAGAAGAATATTTTCGCACACTAGCGAAAAATTGAGAATCATTGCAAAAAAGCTCAACGCCTTGCAGCGCTCCCTCATTTCGTCCCCCCTTCCCCAAGCCCATTTTACTTTATCAATTTTCCCTTCAAGGTTTTTTTTTGTATGGTATACATTGTACAAGATAAACATATATGCATATTTTTCTTGCTCCATTTTTTAAAACTAACACAATGCATTTTTTTCGGCTATTTACTCTTAGTCATTTCGGAGGGGGTCCGGACCCCCTGGACCCCTTTGGCTACGCCACTGCGTAGGGGGGTTAACCCCCCAGTTTACAAAGTATTTACCAAGAGCTTTAAAACACGCTGTTATGTATGTGTGTGCATACATACATGCATCATATTTATGGCTACTTTATAATTTCTAACTTATTTCCGTAATAAGTTATCGTAAATGAAACTTCAAGCACTCCGGCTAAGTCCCTTACTGAAATATATACGGTATATTTAGGTTGTTATAACAAGAACAAGTGTTTTCAAGAAATGCACGCGAAGTGCATTTTATATCAATAATTATCAATCTGCTAACACTGATTCTAAATTGTAGAAAATAAACGGTATAATAAATCAATAAATCTTCCGTATTTATTTTACATTCTTGATTTGGTTTATCTCATCCAGAATCCCAAAGAATCGGGCACTTTCCCTTTCTAGATCACTATTCTCATCATTCTGAGATAGGTGATGACTGATGCTGTGCAGACGACTTCATGACTTCGTTATGAGGGTAAAGAGTGCGTAGGTGGTGATGGGGGAAAATTTTGTTTGTACAGTAAATTTATAAAACGAGTAGTAGAGAGAAAGATTTGAATGTGACACGACTATCTATTCTATATGCTTAAAAACAATTGGTTCCAAGCAAAAAAGATCATTTCCTTATCTGTATAAATGAACCTATTTTAGATAAACTAGAATTTCCGTCCAGAACTAAACGAGCTTATTTTCCTGGTTACCATCAACGAGTTTCTAGCATCTGTTCAATATTCTCCTAATACTGCAAAATTAGCCAAGACTACAAATTGTGGTAAACATGACTTTTTATAATTTTAGCTGTTTTTTTAAAACAAAATGTGCCACTCTTATCTGATGAAATGGCCGCGTAAAAAATAAATTAACGGACAAATGAAGTAGTAGCACGGAGGCGGGGGGGAGGGGGGGGGATTATGGCGCAAGTTGGCACCGTCAAAATTTTTGGAGGGATTCTTAATTTTTTTAAATTTATTTATTGGTTTATTTTTAGTTGAAATTAATTTTTTTATTCTTTTCATTTTTTTTAATGTTTTATTTCATTTATATTTTATTTCATTTATTTATTTAGTTTGTTTGTGTGTGTGTGTGTGTGTGTCTGTGTGTCTGTGTATGTCATTGGCGTAGCCCAGAACTTTTCGAATAAAATAATAAAAATTAAAAATAAATAAATAAATGAATAAATAAAAAAGATTTTTGAAAATAAATAAAAATATTTAAAAAATAAATGAAATAAAAAAGAGAGCTAGAAATAAAAAATAAAAAACGGAAAGAGGGTTGAGAAAAAGGGGGGGGGTTTGTGCCATTGAACTAGGGGGAGGGGTGGGCACTTCTGTAGTTGCACCTTTCAAACCACGGAGTCCGTCATTTCCCTCCCGAGTATGTATTTCTGCTAAGACTGCGGAATCGGAGCCGGACTGATTTTGAAGAACAGGAGTCAAAATCGAAGGTCGTAAAATTCTAGGAGTCGGAGTCGGGAGTTGCTCATTTTTCCATTCTGAAGTCATGGTAAAAAAATTTGCGTTTTGAATTCGTGTCAGTTTGATTCAGCCATATTTATCTCTGACCTAGACTATTTGAATTTTTATTAATAACTTTTTTTTTCTATTTCTTGAAACCAAAAATTGAAAACATATTCAAAAGCTGCAAAATCTTTGCTATTTTTGGGGACCAAAAAATGTTTTTCTGGTATCGTTGATGCTCAAAATTTTTAACTTGTTCCAAAATTACCTTTAAAAAAGCTAAATTTAAAAAAATCTTTGTCAGAGGAGCTTTCCAAACATAACTACGAGACATGATCTTTGAATTTTTATCAGTAACTTTTTTTTCTATTTCTTGAAACCAAAACTTGAGAATATATTCAAAATCTGCAAAATCTTTGCAATTTTCCGATGACAAAAAAAAAAAAAAAAATGTTTTTCGTACTGTCGTTGATGCTCAAAATTTTTAAATTGTTCAAAAATTACCCTTAAAATAGCTAGATCAAAAACATCTTCGTCAGGAGCTTTTTCCAACATTATTTGTTGGAAGAAAATTCCCCTATATATTTATATTTGTCTTAAATTTCCCGGTATGTGCTAATGTTAAGTATTTTTGAACTGCTGAAAATTGAACGAGAAATTGTTCCCCACCACCCTCAGAGGATGAGTGGCGCTACTGGCGAAGAATTCAACTATTTTAGTTCGAATTCCAATAAATAACTTCGATTTAACGATTTCCTCATATCAATTTAATGATATATTTCACTAGTCCGGATTTAACTACACTGAATGTATATTCTCCTCGATTTAATGATACCCTTGATTTAACAATCACTTTTTGCAGTTCCTTGACAATCGCCAAAGCGAGGTTATTAGTTTGGATTTAACTGCATTGAATGTATATTCTCCTCGATTCAATGATATCCTTGATTTAACAATCACTTTTTACAGTCCCTTGACAACCGCCAAAGCGAGATTATATTGTAGTTTGGATTTAACTGCATTGAATGTATATTCTCCTCGATTTAATGATATCCTTGATTTAACAATCACTTTTTACAGTCCCTTGACAATCGCCAAAGCGAGGTTATACTGTAGTTTGGATTTAACTGCATTGAATGTATATTCTCCTCGATTTAATGATGTCCTTGATTCAACAATTGCTTTTTACAGTCCCTTGACAATCGCCAAAGCGAGGTTATACTGTAGTTTGATAGACTCTATTTGAGTATTTGAATGTTTCGTCCTGGAGATAAAACACCACTTTTGTTGTTGTTCTTATACAGATAGCGCTAAGGAGTGAGGTTATATGATAGCATAGATAGATAGCAGTAAAAACTGTAACACATATACAACTTAATTTCGTTACTAAGAGATACAACATTTGCATCATCATTATTCATACTGCAGGAGTGCCCATCCCCCCCCCCAAGTTCAATGCCGCAAAGCCCCCCCTCAAATTGTACTACACTCTCTTCCCCCCTTTTTGTTTTTAGCTCTTTATTTATTTATTTTTTTTAAATAATTTTTATTTATTTTTCTTTTTAATATTTTTTATTTATTTATTCTTTTAAATATATTTTATTTTTTTATGTATTTAATTATTTTTATATTTTATTAGAAAATTTCTGTGCTACGCCAATGACACACACACAAAACTAAATAAATGAAATAAAAAATAAACAGAATAAAATAAAATAAAATAAATACTAATTTAAATAAAAATAAATCAATCAATAAATAAAAAGCAATTTTAAAAATCCCCCCCCCCCCCCAAATTTTGATGGCGCAACTTGCGCCATAATCCCCCTTTGTGGGCACCCCTGTCATACTGCAAAAAAGATCCAACAACATTTTTGAGCAACTCAAAACTATTACTTGTCCTCGATATTACGGCTTCCCGATTAGTGTAACCTCTTTTCGCCTAAAATACTTTTCGAATATCTACGTAATCAAGTATCAGTCATTTCAGCTACCATCAATTTTGTATCGAAAGATCCATATCTCACAAAAGTGTCTGAGAAACCCTGAACTTTGTGCGAAACAGAATACTTTCTTTCTCCTTGCAGCGAGTACGTGTACATTCTGTGAGCTAAATTCCAGTTCTATCCAGCATATCTGACCATTATCTATTACATAATCTAGAGCTCTTTGGTCAGTCGAAAACAATTGAGGAAGGACGTTGTATGTGGATGAATTTAGTGGTTCAAGATATTATTAAGGAGAGTATTCTGCTGAGTTGTTGAATGATAGACTGTTTCATTTGCAAAAAGTCATTTAGGGTTACTTAGAGGCATGCCGGTTAACTTCAAATGATTTAGAGTACAGTTGAGTTCCAATTATCCGAATCAGTTGGGATCGGACCCCAGTCGGATAATGGAGTCGTTTCCGAAATGTTAAAAGTATTTTTTTTCTGAAAGAGCATGCTTAAAAACATAGGACCTGATCCTTTTTACTTCCTTTTACAAAAAAGGAAGTATTGTATTGAAAAAAATTTCACCCAAAAATCGGCCTTAATTTCCATTTTACTCACCCCCAAATGAATGTTGAGTTTTGTTTTCAACCCGACCACACGCGGATATGTGCCTAGGAACGTACAGACACCCGAAATATCCATTTTGATGATCCCCGAGTTAATTACAACGAGTTTTCTCGTGACGTCTGTATATACGTATGTGCGAATGTGTGTATGTGTGTAAGTATGTCGCATAACTCAAGAACGGAATGTCCTAGAAAGTTGAAATTTGGTACGCAGCCTCCTAGTGGGGTCTAGTTGTGCACCTTCCTTTTTGGTTGCATTCGGATGCTCCAAGGGGTCTTTTGCCCCCTTTTCGGGGGAAATCATTGTTAATTTCGATGTAAACTCAAGTGGTGTTATAATTTGGGGGACACTTGGCGATATATCGCCATTTTTTTGGCCGCCAAGTTTTGTCGCCAACTTGGCGACAAATTTGGCGATTTTTTTTAAATGTTTTTTTTTTAAAATCTGGTTCCAATTTGGCCACTGTTGGTGATATTTAGAGAGTAAACAATTGAATCATATTAAAACTGCCAATAATAAGAAAATGACATTAAATTGGAGTAAAAGGAAGTCATGTAATGCACACATAAGCTCGTTTTAAATAATTTGACAAAGTTTAATATTTTTGAACAATTATTTTAATCGGTGCGCAGATTGAAATTCATTTTCTACGCTTATGCACATGACATCACAAGTGATGGAATGCCTTTCACTGATGCCATTAGCGCACAGCGCAAATTTTCATAACCTGGTAGCGCGGTTGACAGCAAAGCGTGAACATTTAGAGCGGCAATGGAATAGCGCTCCAAAGAACATCACTAGTGACGTCATAAAGATCATGCCTTATCTCCAAAATCGGATATTTAAAAAAAAAAAAAAAGAATAAAAGATTACTGTTTGGAAAATAAAAGTTTTTTTCTCGCTCCATGTTTTTTTTTTCCGTATTTTATCAATTTCAGTGATTAAAATTAGTACTTTTGACTGAAGAAAACAACTCCATTGGATTTTTTCGAAAACATTGTATGTTTTAATTAATTACTGTATTTACGTTCAAAATCGGAGAAGAAACTATTTTTAAAGAAAAAGTTATTTTTATTAATTAAATGAAAGGCAACATTTTTAAATGTTGAGCCTACTTACAAGAGTTGCACATTATTACAGTATGTACGTACTTTAAATGCTTTTAATGCTTCTTGCTGAATATCTCGGTCAAAGTAAACTGTTTGACTAGTTTCGCTGAGAGAATGGCGCGTAGACAGAATCCTCATTTTGCTTATCGCAGAACCGTTTTATTTTTATTTCTAAAATTCTGAAAGCGATTCGGATAATAGAAGTTTGGATGATTGGAGTTCTACTGTATTACACTTTAAATAAAACTAAAAGGCCCAGTGCTACTCTTTTATGAAAGCTGTGAAATAAGTTTTCTACTCATTATCTCTGTATATTAAAAAAAATGGTCAAAGAAATTGTAAAATTCTGTCTGTGGCGAGCCTGCATCCAAAAGACCCGATAGCTCCTACTGTCTTTAAATTTTTCACAAAATGACTTCGAGCCCCGGGGACTTGCATCTGGGGTTTGTTATTTTAAATTTCGATTTGGTTTTCTTTTGTAATTAGTTTTTTAAGCTAAAATTTCACATAAATTGCCTATTGAAGCAAAATGAGAGATTTCCCACACTCCTTAGCATTCAATGACGATCGAAATTAGATTTTTTTTTTTCTAAATCAAATAAATCTAATTCCAATTTTCGCAATTAATTAGAACAGCGGATAAAAGAGTTTTTACTTTAGCGAAAAATCCTTCACTTAATTTAATTCAAGCCGAGAGCTAAAGAGCAAAATACATGACTAGAGACCACGAATTTTAAAGAGACTTTTCAAGCGTTTAAAGAACTGCTATTTTGCGATTCTCAGGAGCCCCTGAGCACCCAAAGCTGTGCAAGTTGGTACAAGTTAGTTTGGTACTCGTTCAAATTATGAGCACTGCAATTATACTTTCTCTAGGAGGGAGAGAGGGGATTTTCATTTTGTCCGAAACGGAACTTGTAACACGTTTTAAAGCTTTGAGAATCAAATAAGAGTGCAAGGCAATCTTCGAGGGTTCGTGAGCGTTAGCGAGATATTTTGTCATAAAATTCCTTTCTCATTGTTTTCTCATGTCAAAAATGAGACTCAAATTCAAAAGACATTTCTATTTCTTAATGGACTATTTTTTTACATGCCCTCCCTATTTTCTCAACGAAATATGATGAAAGTTTAAGAAAAAAAAAAATAAAGCAAAAAAAAAAAAAAACTAATTTGAATTTTGATTTTTTGAATTCAAATTATGTTTTTCGCAATCATGAGTGTGTGTGTAGAGGCGTGTGTTTATGTGTGTGTGGGGGGTATGTGTGTTTGCGTGTATGGGATATGTGTATGTGTGTGTAGGCATGTTTGTTTATGTCTGTGTGCAGGTATGAGTGTGTAAGTAGTTGTGTGTATGAGTGTTTGTGTGTGGGGGGAATGTGTATGTGTGTGTTGGCATATGTGTTTGTGTCTGTGTGCAGGCATGAGTGTGTGGGTAGTTGTTTGTAGGTTTGTGTGTGTGTTTGAGTGTGTGTATGCGTTTGTATGTGTTTGTGTGTGTGTGTACGTGCGTGTATGTATGCGTGTAAGCGTAGGATATTGACGCAACCTGGAGATGGTTTTCGTTAGAGGAGCAGCATCGTAAGGCGGCCGGTCGACGGTGATGCTGCAGAGGGTGCTGGCGGGAAAATAAATCATAGGACCTCAAAACAGTGAAATAAAAGCAATAAGCAATCGTGATTGCCCCCCCCCCCCCAAAAAAAAAACCCCTAACATTCAAGGAGCTATGTTTTTATGTTGGTGACGAAAAGGTTTAAGCATCCAAAAACCAAATCCAATAATTAAAAAATCCAATCCATAAACCAAAAAATATTTTTTTACCGTATTTAACAAGAACCAGAACCACACGCTTTTCTTTTTAAATATTCGTAAATTTCTCAAATAAAGGTTTCCAAGGCTCTCTTACCCTTAGCCTTAATTTTTTATCATCTTTTTAAGAGGACCTGTAAATCATCCACTATCGGGTGTCGTAGGTATGTTTTAGGAAGAGAAACTTTAAAAAATAGAAAATAAAAGCATTTTGCAACCCTTTTAGCTTTTCCGAACTTGAATCTTAAGCATCAATTCTTCTCAGAACCTTAGCCAATTGCTCAAGCTTCCTATTAAAATAAGTACCGTTGCGTAAAATTCTCGGAGGTAACCGCTTATGTTGTTTACCGAGAACTTCGTCCAAAATACGAAGAGTGTTGGCTGAAGTGATATATCATACCAGGAATTATCATTTTCAACAAGTATTTTAGCAGAGGCTAGCAAAACTTCCAGTCGACAGTGCAAAATTTAAACATCGAAGTTAGTACCAAAAATAAGAATGTATTCAAGTGATAGAAAATCACTTAATGATTTAAAAATAGCATTGTTGGTATCACTGCATTGAGAAACTGCTTTATGAAAAGCAAAATAATAATAATAATAATAATAATAATAATAAATAAATAAATAAATAAATAATATAAATAAATAAATAAAAATAAATAAATAAAAATAAAATAAATAAAAATAAAATAAAAAAAATTAAAAAAAAAACAATACTTTTTTTTCTTTTTTTCTCAAATGAGAATAGAATTTTAAACCACCTTAATAACAGTGTTAAAGCCTTTTTTAAAGGAAATTTTTAAGCATTGTTAATGCATTTTTACGACTGCATTTACACTTTCTTTGCTTTTTGACGTAACGAAATAAGATTTGTACTTATAGTTTTCATTTAATGTATTCAATTCGTTCTTGAATGATAATGTTCTTCATGAACTTGTCACCAAAAAGGGAAGGAGAGCATGAGCGTATCCAGAAGGGGCAAGGGAAGGCAGCTGCCCACCCCTCCAAATTTTTTTTTTCAAAATAAAACTTAAAAAAAAAAAAAAGAAACTTGACTCCGATGATGATTTTGCCGAATAGAACTTCAACTTTTGCTAAATGATGTTTTTTTTTTTTTTTTTGGCGAATCGTTAGACAAAATTTGCCGAATAAGAAACATTTTGGGAGGTCACAGTGAGCTCCCGTGACTTCCCATCGGGCTCCTCCGTGCCTGCCCCCCCCCCCCCCCTCTCTTTACGTTGAGCTGGATACGCCTTTGAAGTAGAGCATGATCGATACTGGGGAGATTGCGACCCAGTTCATGGCGCAATCTGCGCCGTGGAAATTTTTAAGGGAGTGGAATTTTAGAGGGTTTTGGTTTCATTTGGGAGGAGATCTCGTTCTTGGAGTGGGGTTGCTCTGCAGCATTTGAGGTGGGCCATCCCCCTTGAGAAATGCGTGCACGCTAGGCAGACATGAAATTGAGGATTAAATTTCATGTGGTCTTAGTCTGCTTTACAACAAAGAAAAAAAAGCCTTATATTCTTCCTATGGCAGTACAGCAGCTAATTTCTCTTAGCCTATGACTCTGCTCTTGCGTTTTGGTTTGACGAACAAGTGAGTTTAATAAATGGAGTCTACTTAATTAGAAAACACCAAGAATCTCTTCGAAAATATTTTTTAATGAATTGATAAATTGTGTCAAACTACCTCTGAAACGTTTCCAGAAGATTTTCTATTATTGTAGAAAACATTTATTCGGCCGAAAATTAGGTTTCGAGATTAGTTTGCCGCATTGAGTCTAGAAATATTGCTTGCGCAACAGAAAGTTTTATCAGAAAAAAATACATATCAATCTTTATAATGTACCATGCATTTTTGCTGATCCAGCAATTGTTGGATTCACAGGAATTGTATGCATCTACAGCATCCTTTCCTCCTTTTGATATACATCAATGTCTTATTAACTTTTATCATCTGACAAACTGGATAAGCTTTTCGCAGTAAAGGTTGTCTGATAAATTCAGATAAAAGCAAAAAAAAAAAAAAACTTGCGTGATACATTCTAAAATCGATTGTGACACATGCTTCTCATGTTCCATTTAAGAAGTTATTTGGTTCTTTTTGAAGCGTAAAATATTAGCAAAACGGAAAAAGTTGTATTAAAAGAATTTTAGGGCAAATGGCCATTACCTAGAATATATATTTCGCGTGTGTGCAAATGATTGACCATGAAGACTTTTTTTCCTTTATTAACCCACGTGCCTGACACTAAGTAGAATGTCGAACTTTTCGTAAAGCTAAGTTAGTTGATGTTAATAGTCAGCAGGGGGCAGTAGCAGTTCTGTGCATTTGACTGGGAGCAGGGAAAAACACATGAAAACCTGTACTTTGCTTGAGAGTTGAGACCATGTACAAATTTGGAGACTGCTTATTGGCTACCAAGTTAAAACGTCATTCATCTCGTTTATAGCTTGTTTTACATGCTGTAATTATTGTTTAATTTCGAAACAAAATCTTCTAGACATTATTAGAAGGAGAGAAATAATTAAAAACATTCAAACGTGAATTCAGAACTTAGGAGGAGGAAATTTATCGCATACGATTAAAAAAACATGACTGACGCATATGCGTTGACTGTCCAATCAGAAGTCCCAAAACTGTTACAAGGTCCCTAGCTGAGTAAAGGTTGATTATATGCTGAAGGGAAACCCTTGCGGTCACTTGAACGCATTTATTCAAATCAGCTTATTAGATTCAATGAAACATGCAGAATTTTTCTGCATCTTTTGTTGATAGATTAAAAAATTTAATCAGCCCTAGGACAGGGCCGTAACCAGACTTTTGTTTCGAAAAGGGTTTTACCAAACATATTTCTCGTGAAATCTATGTAATCAATACAATTCTATTTCTTTCGTATATTCTATTGTTTTTTGTTACAATAGGTTATTTAAGTGAGGGCGTGGTACTTTAAACGCATAAATTATGTAGTACCTTTTATATGAGGAAAAGAAACCTGTGGTGTACACTACATAACTTCAATCCTGTTAAGTATTCAATGTATTTTTTGACAACGCAGAAGAATAGCTACATGTAATTTGTACACATATACGCGCATTCGAAGTAATGCTTCTTTAATTCATATTTTGTTAAGTATAGAGTTGGATGTTTTTGATGTTTTGATGTTTTTGTTAGCACCAAGTATTCAAGATATCATTTTAGCCCAAATTGCATTATTCGGGGGATCTCAACATTGGGTATGCGCGGGGTGGATGTTGAAAATTTTCAAAAGGGCGTGAAGAAAACTAACTATAATTACTGATTTATTCAATTTTTTTGATGAAATGTAATTTTTTAAATATTGTAACCTTTTTTGTACATGTACCTTATTGTAACCTTTTCCCCATGTATCTTCATGTAAAAGGTACTGCATAATTTATGCGTTTAAAGTAGCACGCCCTCACTTAAATAACCTATTGTAACAAAAAACAATGGAATATACGAAAGTAATCAAATTGTATTGATCACATAGATTTCACGAGAAATGTGTATGGTAAAACCCTTTCCGAAACAAAAATCTGGTTACGGCCCTGTCCTAGGGCATGATTAAATTTTTTAACTTATCAACAAAAGATGCAGAAAAATTCAGAGCGTTAACATACCTGGCGTCAAAATATTGAGATGGACAATGGAAGTGTCCTGGGATCGACTTTATCCCAGTCACAACCTACCGTATTACCCAGCATTATCCGGCATGCCGGAAAAAAGCGAGGTTGACCTACATGCCGGGAAATTCAAATTTTCCGGCATGCCAGATAATTTTAGGTTTTTTTTGCAACAGAACATAAGTAAATTTCCCCATTCAGTTCCAATCAGAAAGCAAGCCACCGTAAGGAAAAAAATAAATAAATCCCGAAAGTAACCTTCTTTCAAAAAAAAAAAAAAAAAATGTGTACTGCGTATAATACGTGTTTGTCATTTATGGTAATTCATTATTAATGGATTTAATTATATGCCAATATGGTAAATAATTCAGTAGCACTCATCGTTACTGCGATTTGTTCAAATTTTTTTAGATAAATTAGTTGAGGTTCTTTATAGACAGATAAGTTTAATTTTTATTTATTGAATAGCTTTTGGTAAATTTTTGAGCACTGGTCTTGGGGCGTTTAAATGTTTGCTTACTCAGTTTTAATTTACTTTTTATAAAATTCTTCGTTATTAATCAATATTTTTCTTGTTAAAATATCAAATGATAATGTTTGCAAACATTTTTACAAAATTAAACTGTTTATTAATACTATGAAAAAACTTATATTCATTTTTTAGCTGAACATATATTTTTATAGTATTAATTTTTTTTTCCTAACCTCGATTTTCCCGGCATGTCGGAAAGGAACCAGGCAAGTGTTATTGAAAATCTGGTGACCCCCGAATTTTTCCGCATGCCGAATAAGGCGGGGTAATACGGTAATATTTAAATACTTACGTGGTGGCAAAAAACAGTGGCAGCCCTTCCACTGATTTTGAGAACGAGACTGGTGTTGTGTATCAATTTCACCTATATACCACAAATGATTTTGTGTGTTAAGCTTTTAATTCTTTGATTTCTTGTGTTCCAATAATGATACGTTCAAAATAAAGTTAAATTAAATTTTGTAAAAATTAAGATTTTATGCTACACACGAAAACACATTACATTACAAAACCTATTATATTTCGCACCTTCTACCAAGGCTCAGAGGCGTGCATGGGGAGAGGAGGGGAGAAGGGACACCTGCCTGACCGGGCCCGAGACTGAAGGGGACCCGCGATTTTTAAAATGAGGGGTGAAATATATGAATGGACGTAAGGATAAAACAGCGGGGGGCCCGTAAAAATAATTTTGACGAGTCCCAAAATTTCTGTGCACGCCCTGGAGTCAGAGGAAAAATGATCGACTCTGGCTCCGACTCCAGGAATTTTAGAGTCTTCGACCCCAACTCCGATTCCGACTTTTACTCCAAAATCAGTTCAACTCTAATTCCGACTCTACGGGCATTAGCAAAGTTGCGGACTTTGAGGGAAAAGAACCGGCTTCTACTCCTGCAATTTTTACCTTCGACTCCCGATTCCGACTCCGACTACTTTTCCTCAAAATCAGCCCGATTCCGACTCCACAGCCTTACCTTTTACTAGTGGAATGTGAAATTTACAACAACCGTCAGTCATTCAACTTAAAACCTTGGCTGTTCATTCGCGTGAATTTTCAAAAGGTTTTTAAATGACGCAGCTGTACGAACGGAAAAGCTATCCCGCCTAAAAACAGTCATTTTTTGCTCTCGCTAGCAAAGGATCGCTCTGAGATGTTTATGATATCCTTTTTATTACGCTAAATCAGCACCACAAACTTTTATCTCATAATTAGCGCTTTTATACGCTAGACTGAGATAAAAGGGAACTGCGACTTTTTTTATATAGAAAACAGCTGCCGATAGTTGAAAAGTTCTAAAAATACGGATTTTGCCATTTACACTTCTAAACAACGTTAATTAAGCAGATGGAAATTGTCATGGTTTTTAGAGTTCCTCTGGTACACGAACATTTTCTTTTTTTTTATTAATCTTTTCAAATAGTCCATCATTAAAATTGAACAAATAAACTTGTTAAAAGCTAAGCAAATACAGTCAGTGGCGTAAACAGAGGGGGATTGGGGGATGTAACATTCCCCTCCCTCCGGAAATCCAGGAGTTTTACTTTTTTAACCAAATAAAAATACTGTATTGAGTCATATCTATCTCTCCCCTTCCCCCCTTCCCCCCTTCCCTAAACTTAACCATATAAAACCTCCGTTTTTTACTGAATAAACCACTGAGTACAGTTTTAAAAAATTTAACGCTTAGAACCTGTGGAAAAATTTGAATCCCACACAAATTCTGATAAAACAGTCGGATTTGCTTAGAGCAAACTTGGTTTAAAGCAGTTTGAAAAAAAAAATGTGCATTTTTGAATTGTTCAGACAAAGGATATTTGAAACAGTTCAAAACTTTCTAACAATGAGGCTGACTGGAGAAATTCTAATAATTTATCTGAAATAGTTCTAACAACAGTAAAATATTTAGTGTTGTAGCTTTCTTGGATTTAACAATTTGAGCACTAAAAAATTGAGACATTTTCATAGTTTCTGGATACATTCCAAGAAGTGGAAAAAAAGTTCTTCTAGAACGAAAAGAGCTTACTTTCCTGCTTGTAGTTATCGATTTTCCAACAGCAGGCGTATGCTCTAAATTGTTTCGAATATACTTTTTTAAGAACTACAGTAATTTTTGAACATAAAATAAAATTTATATAAGAAGAAAACAATTCAGTTAACATAAAAACGACCGTAAATATCCACTCTTAAACTGTTAGACATCCTTTAACAGTTGATTCCTGTTCATAATTTTATTTAAAAAAAAATTAACATTTCAAACTCGATCACCTTTTTTTCCAATAAGTAAGCGCACAAAACTGCGAGAAGAACAAATGACGCAAATGATCGATTTCGAAAGAAATTTTTGTCAAAAAAAGAAAAATATGAATAAAACAAGAAAAATTCTGTAGTGGGTAGGTAAGGGGCTTCAACCGCAAAATTTTCATTTTTCTTTCTTTCTTTTTTTTTTTTTTAATTTTCATTTTTATCATTTATTGTACATTAGCTTTATTGTACAAGCTCTCTTATTACGTTTCCGCTGAAAAAAAAAGCGCGAAAAAAATGTTTCCCTGTTATTCATATTGAATCCAAAACGTTTTTCTTCAAATATCTCTAAAACGCATTTCTGTAGATACTGCTGTTTACCTACCTACGGCAAAATTTCTCTATTATACTTTACAAAGGAACTTAGGATTATCCCGTTAAATAATATCATTTTCCTCTGATGATGTGTTTGAAAAAAAAAAAGAAATACATATCAATAATCATTTATGTCAAAGATAAAATCGTTTGGGACTTTTTCTCGCTTTGAACGCACTTGACTTTTATTCAATCAATCCTTTCCTAAATTTAACTATAATTTTATATCGTTTAATTTACCTTAAGATGCTGTTCCAGCTTAATGCATATAAGAAGAAGCAAAAAAAGGGGAAAAAAAAAAAACTTCCACTAAAGTCTCTAATCTCCTTATAAAAATCCTATCTTCCCCAGCGTGAGATTGCATTACATAAAACACACTCTCTCCAAACGCGAGTAAATTCTCAAAATATCTCCCGCCTTAATTGAAGTATCTGTCTGTGTGATAAAAGTGTCCACTTTGCTGAGGTATGATTGCCTTGCTGAGCGTTTTACTCCCAGAACTCGGGAGTGCTACTTAGGGCCTAGTACCCAGTTTGGCGGAACTCTGTTGGAATCTATCGAATAACTTTTTTTTGTATTCTGGTTCATTTCTCATTTTTTATTTTTATTTTTTTTTATTTTTATTTTATTTTTTTTTTTTTTGTCCTACAAACCGGTAAAAATTTGTAAAAATATTTTGTCGACAGATTTTTTTTTTTTTTTTTAACGCAGGCACACACGCAAAAAAAAAAAAAAAATGCATGGTTTCAACACTCAAGTTATGCTTGAAAGCTAGATAATGAAAAAAAATTAATTTGAATTTTGACTTCTTGAATTCAAATTATGTTTTTCGCAATCACGAGTATGTGTGTGTATGTAGGCGTGTGTGTTTATGTGTGTGTGGGGGTTATGTGTGTTTGTGTGTAGGGGGGTATGTGTATGTGTGTGTAGGCATGTGTGTTTATGTCTGTGTGCAGGTATGAGTGTGTGGGTAGTTGTGTGAATGAGTTTTTGTGTGTGTGTGGGGGGGAATGTGTATGTGTGTGTAGGCATAAGTGTTTGTGTCTGTTGGCAGGCATGAGTGTGTGGGTAGTTGTGTGTAGGTGTGTGTGTATGTGTAGGTGTCTGTATGAATGCGTGTGTGTGTATGTGTTTGAGTGTGTGTATGTGTTTGTGTGTTATGTGTGTAGGCGTACGTATGTGTGTGTATGTGTTTGTGTGTGTGTGTGTGTGTGTGTACGTGCGTGTATGTATGCGTGTAAGTGTAGGATATGGACGCAACCTGGAGACGATTTTCGCTAGAGGAGCAGCATCGTGAGGCGGCCGGTCGACGGTGATGCTGCAGAGGGTACTGGCGGGAAAATAAAATGATAGGAACTCAAAACAGTCAAATGAAAGCAATAAGCAATCGTGATTGCACAAAAAAAAAAAAAAAAAAAAACTTTATTAGGTGTTAAAAAATTGTTACATTAGTTTATTGATAGTAAGATTTTTATTATGTTATTATGCAGTGGCGTTACTACGAAGCCGAACGGTCCGCCTCTGATGGCATCCATTTGGGTGACACTAAAGTGGATTAAATAGTTTAATTTTTTTTACTAATAATAAAGCTGAAAGTCCGGATGTCTGGATCTCTGTCTGGATGTAGAAGGACATCTGGCAAAGTAAAATAGCGGGGCAATGTGAAATGGTGAAACATTTACTCTGCTTTTACATCCACCTATCTGATGTTATTTTAACTATGTAGTGAATACAGGCAATTAAAAAAAAATTGATATGCGTCTTGTAACATTTTGTTTTAAGTCAAAAATTATTTTTGTTAATGTAAAATGATAAAGTTCTTGTTCTTAAGATTTTAAACATTAATTGAGACCTCCTGATATCCATTGCAGTATTAATTTAGTTAATATTAAGCTTATTTGTATTTTAAATAAACTGTACAATTAGTCAAGTACATCCGGGGCGAAGTGGATGGGGCAACGTGAAAGAGTTTGTTTTATTTACTCACTCAATCATTTCATATAAATCAAGTTTTCATTTATATATTAATTCATTTACATTCCTTGTTTAATAATTCATCTATTAATTCATTTATTCACTTATTTTCTTATTCATTCATTCTTTTACTGGCTCTTTTTTTTTTCATATATTAATTAATTTATTTATTTAACTATATATTTATTGTTTCATTATCTTTTCATTTATTCATTCAACCTTTTATTTACTTATTCTTTTGATCAAAAATATGTTTTATAATCGAATAGAAAGTATTTCATTAGAAAACTATTTTATTTTTCACTTTGCCCCACAAAAAAAAGTGACAATTTTCCACTTTTTTTTGAAGACTCAAATTTATTGCCAAAAATAAAAAAAATACGGTTTCAAAGCAAGTTTTATTATAAAATACAATGTTCATTCTCCATATACTGTAATTTTCAAAACAAATTTCCAATTTTTTGTTCATTTTGGAAAAACTCAGTCATCTTAACCATTTCACTTTGCCCCACATTCCCCTACTGATCTCTGTTTCTCTGTCTGGACGTCTAGGTGTCTGTGACGCACATTGCGCCTAGACCGTTCTGCCGATTTTCAAGAAATTTGGCACAAAATTAGCTTATAGTATAGGGATGTGCACCTCGAAGCGATTTTTTGAAAATTCGATTTATTTCTTTTTTTATTCCAATTTTAAGCCAATTGTTCACATTAATTTGAACGGGCAGAAATATTTCATTCAGATTTTTAAGTTTTAAGTCATTCAAAAGCTTGAAATTTTATGCATCAGATGAAGTTTGTTCGAATTCGGAGAGCTGCAGGAACCGTTTAAATTTAAAGAAAACCAAAATCCAAGGCTTTCTTTAAGCTGCTAAACGCTTCGAAATGATTAAGCTTGAGAATGAAATCAAAAATTAAAGATAAATGGTAAAACGGAAATTAACTTTTGTTTCTTACCAATGGTTACTTCTTTTACTTGTTTCATTACTTAAAAAAAAAATGTTTTTAGAAACTTTCTTATTTTTGCGATCCAAAACCCTTTTTTTTTTGTAAACTGGAAATTAGAAATACATTTTCTTTACTGCAAGCCAGGGGCGGCAAATAGGGGGGTTAAGAGGGTGCGGTCGCACCCCCAAATTTTTTGAATAAAATGATAGAAAATGGGTGAATTCAATTTATGTAAGTCAGAAATCAATGTTCATGAAAAAAAATCTCGCTGGTTCTCAGTAACTATTTGATGAAATTCGACACATTTCCAGACTAGAAAGTGTTTTTCGTTATTTGGATGACGATTTAGAAATTCATGAAGTATTTTCCGGCCTTTTTAGACATAGAAGATGGAAAGGACCATGGTTAATTTTAACTAAAAAAGACATTTCCTCATAAAGGCTAAATATTTCATACTTGTGTGCCCAGTGTAACGATGGTCTGTCCAATATGAGAGGCTCGTGCAAAGTTGTGTGGCTGCAAGATTTTCACAAGAAAATTCCTTGATATTTTGCATTTACTTTTACCCTCCTTTTTTAAGTGTATATTTATTTAATGAGTGTTCATCACTTTCTTCTGCTAGAAACATGTTTCAGCTGCTCAATACAGTATATGCTTTCATGGATCTTTCTTAAAAATGCATATGATTACTGAATGGAAAAAAAAAACATATCAACAAATACCTTTTATGGGACTCTTTAATTGTGCAATCTCGGAGTGACACAAGGTGGTCTTCAAGAGTTAAAACCATAAAAACATTTCTCGATAACTTCAAAACAATGATTTGACGACTGGAAGTATTATTGCCCTTTTAGCATGTATGACTTCATTTGAATTTTTTTTTCAATTTATAATGAGGAAAGTTTTTGAAAAATGCTTTACTCTATCAAAACATCTTCAATTCGCATCCCGTAATTTTCGGACTAATCAAGCCACAGTTCAATCTACAATTGATCTGTGCACCATACTACCATAGTTCAATCTACAATTGAAACTGAAAATAGATTTTACATAGTTGTATATTTCAATCAAGCGTGAAAGTTTTCAAAATTTTTTTCCTCTGAGCCAATTTAAAAATAAAAAAAAGTGACATAAACCCACATAATGATGATCAAAGTCAAACATTGATTTTTTAATATTTTGTATGAAATAATAGATTTAGTTTCAAATGCAACACAAGATTTGATGATAAATATTTTTCTGTATGGTTTGCTCTATATTATCTAGATTTTGGAAACGAAAAATAAAATGTTTCAATTATGAGTAAAACTTTTAGCATGAGGCGAGAAAAATTACAAGCAATATACCGACAAGACCGGTTATCATATCCAGAGACTGCAGTTTCGTACTTGCTATGAACTCATCATTCTGGACAGGGTCGTAACTAGAAAATAATTTCGGGGAGGGTTTAAAAACTTTCATGCGGAGCGCTTTGCGCTATTTGTGCTAATGTTCAAGTCGTCGGGTTATCTATTATGAAAGCGTTTTATGCAATTAATATACATATGAAAGACATTTGAGTTTTTTTGAGTTTGTTTTGACATTTGAGTTTTGGAACACTATTTTTTTGGAAATTTTTAAATGTAGACGAACATTTAAATGTCAAGCCGAACTTTTCGAGGGGGGAGGTGAACCCTAAGACACCCCCTCCCCTTGTATACGGCCCAGTTTCTGGAATAGTGAATAACAGAGTTGGAATCAAATGACATCTCATTGAAGCTGAGAGTGCCGATGAGACTAGGTTATCAGTGAAAAATTAAGCCCCTCACAATATTTGAATATGCCTGGATGATTTTGAAGAGCAAAATATAAAAAGTATTTTCATACATAACTTTGTTATTTCAATTATTTTTTAACTATTCTAATCAGCTCAGCTAGTAGAGAAATATTTTTTTATGTTTCAGTAGGCTAGAGAATAATTTTCGAAGCACAATGCCAAAAAAATCAAACGAAGTCATACATGATAAAGGTCAGAGCTTTTTCACCATCTTTTCTATTTAGTTGTACTGGCAAAACGGCACGACACTGGGCACTGATAGATTAGTAACACGATTCCCTGCTCTTCCGAATTCCAAAAATGCATTAAAGCTTTTCCAAAAGGTATTATAAATTTAGTTTCGAGATGTTTTGTATGATGACTTCTTAAAGTGAATCAAAATTTTAATTGTTTCTAAACACTAATTTTTATTCATAATAAACCGATTTTCTGACCACTTCATGCTAGCTAATGTGTATTTGGAACCGCACTGTGGTAATACACATTTGAGAAACTCGACCCCCCAAATGAAGTGCTGAAATGCCGCCCCTGCTGCAAGCGATTTTAAAAAATAGCATTTCAATGCAGGTTTTACTACAAAATACATTGTCCCTTCTTTATATTCTGTAATATTCAAAACCAATGGGGTTGTTACCTTTAGTCAAAAGTACTACTTTTAATCACTGAAGTTGATAGAATGAACAAATAATAATAATAATAATAATAATAATAATAATAATAATAATAATAATAATAATAATAACATGGACCTAGAAAAAACTTTCATTTTCCCAAAAGTGAGTTTTAATTAATATTTTTAAATGTCCGATTTTCAAACAAGACGTGGTCTTTATGACGTCACAAGTTGTGCACTTTGGCGCGCATTCCACTGGTGAACTGAATGTTCACGCTTGCTATCTACCCCGTTTCCAGGTTATGATAATTCGGAAGCGAATTAAATATTGCGCTCTACGCTTCCTATCAATCACATCGTTGCCACTACATATATGTAAAGAAGCGAATTAAGTATTGCGCTCTACGCTTGCTATCAACCACATCGTTGCCACTACATTTATGTAAAGAAGCGAATTAAATATTGCGCTCTGCGTCAATGGCAACAGTGAATGGCAGTTCATCATTTGTGATGTCATGCGCAGAAGCGTAAAAAATAAAATTGAGTCTGCGCACCGATTTAAACTATTTTTTTAAATAGCAAACTTTTTAAAAAATGGTCCATTTTTTGTTTTTAAGCATGTTCTTTCAGAAAAAAATACTTCGGAAACTACCCCATTCCTAATTTGATCATTTTAAACAAAGCAAGTCATCATAACCAACTGACTTTGCCCCACACTTTATTTTTCGCATGTTTCAATTCAGATTGCCCATTTTCCACCCATTCCTTCAGAAGAATTGTGATATTTTCCAAACAAGATTCTGACATTTTTGATCAAACGCTGCCACCACAGAGGTTATCTTTGGGGATCAAACCATTATCGTAAATTAAAGATGTTTCAGCATAGAGTCTTGCGGCTAGACAAATGGCTTAAGAAAAGTAATGGGAGGATTTTTTCTCCGCGGAATAAAAAATTACGATGGTGATACGGTTGCTTGTTGAAATATATGCACCCATGGCTTCAGAGATAAAACGATCTTCTGCTTTCCCCTATCGAGCAGTTTATATGAGCATCTAGTCCCTGATAACAGTTCTAAGAATGGAAACTAGGGGGGGGGGATATAGTTTTTCTCATGTCGAGAAGTGTGTTAATAATGAGAAGTGTGAAAAGTAAGATAATCAAATGTATGTAACGGTACATCAGTTAATGCTGTTGTTTTCTTGTCGTGTTATACATTATTCGTGAATTCTAAAAGTAATAAATGCTTGTTATTTAGCTTTTGACGTCGATTTTGACGTCAAGAGAACTCCAACAAATTAGTGCATTACATTTTTGAGCAATCACGAATTGCTTTTTGTCTTCACCTTACCAAAGTTGATGTTGCTCTGATTTTTCAGATTACCACGGCGACGGTTGTTTTTTAATATTTACTTAGTGAGCAAAACTTTGGGCGTCCTAGTTAAAAATCGTATGCTGTTTGATTTTTATATCTTTTTACTTTTTTTTACAAAAAAGGAAATATTGTATTCGCAAAAAGAATTTCACTCAAAAATCGGCCTAAATTTCCATTTTTCTACCCCCCCCCCCCCAGGGCCGATCCTAGGGTGTCGGCCGCCCGTGTGCAAACTCCTAATGTGCCGCCCCTCAAGAGTAATTTGCATATTTCGACTAATCTTTGACGTCCATATAAATATTTCTTCAAATTTCTATATCAAGTTCTCATTTAAAAAAAAAAAAAGAATGATGAACTTATAAAAAGGAAGAAAAGTTTTATACAGTAGACCCTCGTTTTTTGCGGGGGTTACGTTCCACGAAAATGCCGCGAAAATCGAAACCGCGTAAATTGAAACCTAATACTAGTGTTAAAATAGGGGTTTGGTACCGTAGATGACAAAATACTTCATTCTAGTGATGACTAATTGTGTAATAAGTTTAATGTGTATTTATATCGACTTCTTTGCACAACGTGCATAAAGAAAACATATATTAATTTCGTTTTCTGTTTGTAAAGAGGAGCTGGCTATGATAGTCTTTTGGCAGTCATTGAGAACTTTTCTCTGTAATTCTGACCACTTGCGTCATTTCCATGATAGAATTTTTCCTTCACTAACAAATCAGACAGATCATTTCTATTGTCTAGGAATGGCTCAAAATTTTCAATGTAAACGTTTTTGGTTGTGTCATCGATGTTGGTATCCTCATTGGTTTTGACAGCCTCTGTAACTCCTAAAAGCTCTTCTTCCAGTGAGTTCTGAACTGTGTGAGCTTAATAACTTTACTTCTGGAAGGAGCTCTGAAACCAATCGCATTAATTGTCTCCAATGGCCCAAGCTCGATTATTAGCACGCCAAAATGCAGTTTATTAAGTGTAATCTCAAATCTTTAGGAGTTTGGATTTTGTAAGAGGGGAAAATTTTAACTGCATTGTCGCATCCGAGTAAAACTGAAACTCATCCGCGTAAAATAAAATAAAGGTGTCAAATCTTAAACCGTGTATAATCGAAACTGCGTAAAATAAACCCGCGTAAAACGACGGTCTACTGTAGTAAGAAACTCCTTAGGTACAATTTATATATTTGAAGAAAGTAATAGATATCCAATTTACTAGTCGTAAAAACGCATTTTATAGACTGTATTCGGTGACATCAGAGAAAGGACGGAGGAGAGGGAATCAGGGAAGGGGGGATTGCTTCCAGAAAATTATCGAAATTGGCGTACGAAAAATAGTTTCAGTAATCTTTGGTTGTGTTTGGTTGCAAGGAAAAAAGAGTCGGGTATATTCAAGGTGCATGGAGAAATTTTCGAAATTGACGTCCAATATCGCTATTTTAGGAACTTTTTCGAGACTTCACGGGAAAAGTAATGTTGCAGTTCTCTTCGAAAATTCTTTCAAAATTGAAATCAATTCGAAGCTTTATTTGTGACCGTAGCTTAGGAAAGATAGGCACTCTTCCCGAAAATTTTTCGAAACTGAAGAGTTTTGAACAAGCAGTTTTGTGTTATCTTTGTTGACGATGCTAGAGGGAGGGAGATTCAATCATCTCCCATTGAAAGTTTTCGAAATTGAAGTTTAAAACGCAAATTTAGGCTGTCTTTGGTGACGGTAGGGGATCTGGCGGCTTTCCTCCGGTAATTTCTCTGCACTATTTTTTCAAAAACCTATTTTTGGCTATATTTGAAAACGATAGGGAAAACGAAAAAATATTCCGAACCAAAGTATTTTTCGGAACAAAAATCCGTTTTAGGCTATTTTTGGGAAGGAAGGGTTTTGGGGCTTCCAAGCGGATATTTCTAAAAGGGCAATTTTATGCTATCTTTGGTGACGTCAACAAAACTGGGAAGCTTCGGCGGATCTTTCGGATATTTTTCGATATTAATATCTGAAAAACACAACTATAGACTTTTGTCCACCTCACTTCAACGATTGATGGGTATATGCCCTAGCGCCGTAAAAAGTAACATAAGCCAGGCAGTTCTCCTCCAGAGTTTTTTAGAAATTGGAGTCCCAAAATCGTATTTAAGGCATTATTTGATAACGATGGGACAAAGAGCGGGCGGGGGTTCAATGTGCCCTCACGAACTGTTTTTTGAAACTGAAGTCGTTTTCAAACTGGGTGGGTGGGATTAGGGGCCTCTCTAAAGACGCTAATTGAGACTATCTTTGGTAGTAACGTTTGGGAATGGATTTCGGGGCCCTCCAGAAAAATGTCCTTAAGCAATTTTTGATGACATTAAGAAAGGTTGTCCTCTGAAAACTCATTTTGGATTATAAAGTCAACATTTTCAGGCTCTGTTTGATTAAGTTAAGGTGGAAGGGGTGAATCAGAGATTTAATTGGGTCCTTAAGCTCAGTGGTTCAAACAGCAAAATTTTCCGAAATTAAAGTCCTAAAAACGCCATTTTTAGCCTTCTTTAGTCTCGTCAAAGAGGTCATGGCATCCTTTTGGATCTTCGTTTTGAAGCTACGTTTAAATTTACTACCCGGGGCAGTTCATTCGTGATTTAAATTCGAAAAAATTGTTGTAAAGGGGGAAAATTACAAAATTTTAGTTTCTCATTCATATATGTTTGACTCTCAGGGGAGTCGCAATTTTCCACTTTCTCTCCACGCATCCGCGATTGTTGAAAACAGAATTTGTTGTTTGAAATGTTTGCAAGATTATCAAATCAGTAAAGCTTTTTAAAAATATAACATAAAATATGTCTTCATTGTTTAGATCTATAAAAGCTTGGGGGGTAAACATTAGTGGCCGCCCTGGGCCCTGATTGCTCCTTTTAGAAGGCACCCTTTCATGTTTCAGGAGGGGGCCATTTCCCTCATCTCCCTTCCCCTGTATCCATGCCAGATTACCGGTTCTGTCATAAATTTTGTAACCAAATGAAGCATGTGTGTAAAGAGTATATATTAATGGACAATGAGCCAACACAATGTTCCCTAACAATCTATTTTTCTTAAACTATGCTATGCTGTCGGGAAATCGGCACTTACTTTGATAATTGAAAATTTAAAATTCAGCACATTTATTTGACTTATTATAAGTTATCTTTTGAGGAATTCTTGAGGAATTTTGCTTGATCAAAAGAACTGTATAATGCGGCCTGCGGCCGCCCCTTGCTTTGGCCGCCCTTGTGCTGTGCACACTCTGCACACCTGCTAGGATCGGCCCTGCCCCCCCCCCCCGAATGAATGTTGAGGGGTTTTTTTCGACCGGACCACACGTGGATATATGCCTAGGAACGTACAGACATCCGAAATATCCATTTTGACGAACCTCGAGTTTATTACAACGAATTTACTCGTAACGTCCGTATGTACGTACGTATGTGCCTATGTGTGTATGGGTGTATGTGTGTAAGTATGTCGCATAACTCAAGAACGGAATGTCCTAGAAAGTTGAAATTTGGTGCTTAGACTCCTAGTGAGGTCTAGTTATGCACCTCCCCTTTTGGTTGCATTCAGGTGTTTTTAAGGGGGTCTTTTGCCCCTATTTTGGGGGAAATCATTGTTAATTTCGATGTAAACTCAAGTGGTGTTACAATTTGGCGGACACTTGGCAACATATCGCCAGGCTTTTGGTCACCAAGTTTTCTCGCCAACTTGGCGCCAAATTCGACGATTTTTACTTCCTTTTACAAAAAAGGAAGTATTGTATTCGTGAAAAAATTTTCACTCAAAAAGCGGCCTTAATTTCCATTTTGCTCACCCCCGAATGAATGTTGAGTTTTTTTTTTAACCCGACAACACGTGGATATATGCCTAGGAACGTACAGACACCAGAAATATCCATTTTGACGATCCCCGAGTTATTTACAACGAGTTTTCTCGTGACGTCTGTATGTACGTATGTATGTGCGTATGTGTGTATGTGTGTATGTGTGTATGTATGTCGCATAACTCAAGAACGGAATGTCCTAGAAAGTTGAAATTCGGTACGTAGACTCCTAGTGGGGTGTAGTTGTGCACCTTCTCTTTTGGTTGCATTCGGATGTTCCTAAGGGGATCTTTTATACCTTTTTGGGGGCAAGTCATTGTTAATTTCGATGTAAACTCAAGTGGTGTTATAATTGGCGGACACTTGGCGATATATCGCCAGTCCTTTGGTCGCCAAGTTTTGCCGCCAACTTGGCGACCAATTTGGTGATTTTTTTTAATTCTTTTTTTTTTTTTTCTTTCTTTCTTTCTTTTTTTTTTTTTTTTTTTTAAATTTGGTTTCAATTTAGCCACTGTTGGGGATATTTAGAGAGTAAACTATTGAATCAGATTAAAACTGCCAATAATGAGAAAATGACATTAAATTGGAGTAAAAGCAAGTCATGTGATGCGCACATCAGCTCGTTTATTTTATTTTTTAAATCTGGTTTCAATTTGGCCACTGTTGGTGATATTTAGAGAGTAAACTATTGAATCACATCAAAATTACCAATAATAGGAAAATGACATTAAATTGGAGTAAAAGGAAGCCATGTGATGCACACATCAGCTCGATTTTTTTTTCCGCAAAAACCTTAATAGGCTAAGCTGTGCCACATACAGAGAGCAAAATTGGAATAAATTTTCACTGTTTCGTTTTGTGAATACATGTAATAATTATATGTTCCCAGATGTACAGTAAACTAATATCTAAGAGTAAAAATAAAAATATTAGAAACATGAAAATTCATATAAGTTTTCTTAAATATTCAGTAGTAGTGAATATGGTCAAATTTCGACCGCTGGGCAAGTCGGTCTTAAATACAGACCCTAGTCGATCTTAAATACAAACAAGAAGTTCCGTCTAGAACTATACGAGCCTACTTTCTTGTATACCCATACTACTTTCTAGTCCCTGATCAATATTCTCAAAAATAGCTAAAATCGCAAATTGTTTCAAACATATTTTTGCTAATTTCTAGGAATAAAGTATTCCTCACACATCTAAAAAAATTAGATGCGTAAAAAAGAAAAAGCACCTTTTAAACAAAGCAGCTAATACACTTTTTTCCCTTTAAAAAAAAATCTTTAACAGCTTTCAAAACGAAAATATAATAATTAAAATTAATAAGCTCATTAAAATAAATACATCATATCAAAAAAAAAATCGTTTCTTTTTCCCCTGTTGCCAAAAATATTTTTTTAAATGAATTAATGCACTTACCAAAATAAATAAAAACAATAAAATATCAACTTAAAGAAATACTTTTCATTGTCAAAAAAAAAAAAAAAAAGGAAAAAATTAATTTGAATTTTGACATCTTGAATTCAAATTATGTTTTTCGCAATCACGAGTGTGCGTATGTAGGCGTGTGTGTTTGTGTGTGGGGGGTATGTGTATGTGTGTGTAGGCATGTGTGTTTGTGTCTGTGTGCAGGCATAAGTGTGGGGGTAGTTGTGTATATGAATGTGTGTGTGGAGAGAAGGTATGTGTATGTGTGTGTAGGCACATGTGTTTGTATCTGTGTGCAGGCATGAATGTGTGGGTAGTTGTATATGTGTTTGTGTCTGTGTGTGCGAGTGCGTGTAGTTGTGTATGTATGCACGTTTGTGTAGGACATGGATGCAACCTGGAGACGGCTTTCGCTACAGAAGCAGCATCGTGAGGACTCGGTAGACGGTGATGCTGCAGAGGGTGGCGGTGGGAAAATAAATTCAAAGGACATCAAAACAGTCAAATAAGAACAATAAGCAATTGTGATTGCTCAATAAAAAAAATAAAATAAAAATTGTCTGCGCATATCGTTATGTAGAAACATAAATGACTTCGAGTTTATTCGCCGAAAACTGAACACTTAAATTAAAACTTTAGCGTGAAAATAAAAACAAATCGTATCAACAATAATTATTTCACAGTGAAAACAAATAGCTGCGGAGTCGGAGTCGGAGTCAATCTCATTTTGGGATAAAGGAGTCGGAGACGAATATCCAAGAATCGGAGTCAGTCATTTGTCCTCCGTGTATAAATTTTTGCCAAAGCTACGAAGTCAGAGTCGAAGTCGCGGAGTCGAAGTCCGACTAATTGTCGGGCACAGGAGTCGGAGTCAGGTGCCTCTAAATTCTCGGAGTCGGAGTCTGGAGTTTAGCGTCAAGAGCTATTTCCAACAAAATTTGTTTGAAATAAATCCGCCTTCAAGTACGGAATCTACATTGACTTTCAGTTTCCCCGTAGGGGCTAATATTACGTTTTATTGAACTGTTCAAAATTGAACAAAAAATGGTTCAAATCAAAAAGTGAAGTATGGGAATGAGGCGTCCTTGCCGAGATCTTTCGAACAAAAAAAAGTTTGTTCGAATCGGACTATTCATTCAAAAGTTATTAGGGGGGGGGGACAGACCGACAGACATTTTTCCCCATCTCAAACCCTACTTTCCAATTTTTAATTTTTCGATATTTATTTAATTACTAGTGGCACCCGCACGGCTTTGCCTGTAATAGAAAAATTAAAGGTCTTTCGGTTTGCCTGTATATTTACAAATAATGTATGGTGAATTTTCTCGCCAATTGGCTTGTACCGACGTTACAGTTCCACGTTATGATAATTTCGTATCTCGCCAATTGGCTTGTGCCCATGTTACGGTTCCACGTTATGATAATTTCGTAATTTATGATAGTTTTTTTCTTAAAATTGGAATAAAAAAGAACCACATCGAATTTTCGAAAAATCGCTTCGAGGTGCACACCCCCATGCTACAAACTAACTTTGTGCCAAATTTCATGAAAATCGGCGGAACGGTCTAGTCGCTATGCACGTCACAGACATCCAGACATCTAGACATCCAGACATCCTCCGGACAGAGAGACTTTCAGCTTTATTATTAACTAGTGGCACCCGCACGGCTTCGCCCGTAATAGAAAAATTAAAGGTCTTTTGGTTCGCTTGTACATTTACAAATAATGTATGGTGAATTTTCTCGCCAATTGGCTTGTACCGACGTTACAGTTCCACGTTATGATAATTTCGTATCTCGCCAATTGGCTTGTGCCCATGTTACGGTTCCACGTTATGATAATTTCGTAATTTATGAGAGTTTTTTTTCTTAAAATTGGAATAAAAAAAGAACCACATCGAATTTTCGAAAAATCGCTTGGAGGTGCACAACCCCATGCTACATACAAACTTTGTGCCAAATTTCATGAAAATCGGCCGAACGGTAGGCGCTATAAGCGTCACAGACATCCTACAGACATCCTACAGACATCCAGACATCCTCCGGACAGAGAGACTTTCTGCTTTATTATTAGTAACTAGTGTACCCGCACGGCTTCGCCCGTAATAGCAAATTAAAAGGTCTTTTGGTTCGCTTGTATATTTACAAATGATGTGTAGTGAATTTTCTCGCCAATTGGCTTGTGCCCACGTTACGGTTCCACGTTATGATAATTTCGTATCTCGCCCATTGGCTTGTGCCCATGTTACGGTTCCACGTTACGATAATTTCGTAATTTATAATAATTTTTTTCTTAAAATTGGAATAAAAAAAGAACCACATCGAATTTTCGAAAAATCGCTTCGAGGTGCACACCCCCATGCTACATACTAACTTTGTGCCAAATTTCATGAAAATCGGCCGAACGGTTTAAGCGCTATGCGCGTCACAGACATCCTACGGACATCCTACAGACATCCTACTGACATCCAGACATCCAGACATCCTCCGGACAGAGAGACTTTCTGCTTTATTATTAGTAAAGAAGAAGAAAAGAAAAGAAGAAAGATAAAGAAGTAAAGAAAAGAAAGATAATTTTCAGAACAAATTCTTTCCCATTTTATTAAATTTCTGTGAAAAATGGGCTTAAAATTGGAATAGAAAAAGAACCACATCGAATTTTCGAAAAATCGCTTCGAGGTGCACACCCCCATGCTACATACTAACTTTATGCTAAATTTCGTTAAAATCGGCCGAACGGTCTAGGCGCAATGCGCGTCAAAGACATCCTACAGACGTCCAGACATCCTCCGGACAGAGAGACTTTCAGTTTTATTATTAGTAAAGAAGATAAAGATAAAGAAGAAAAGAAAAGAAGAAAGATAAAGAAGTAAAGAAAAGAAAGATAATTTTCAGAACAAATTCTTTCCCATTTTATTAAATTTCTGTGAAAAATGGGCTTAAAATTTTAATAGAAAAAGAACCACATCGAATTTTCGAAAAATCGCTTCGAGGTGCACACCCCCATGCTACATACTAACTTTGTGCTAAATTTCATGAAAATCGGCCGAACGGTTTAGGCGCTATGCGCGTCACAGACATCCTACAGACATCCTACAGACATCCGGACATCTAGACATCCTCCGGACAGAGAGACTTTCTGCTTTATTATTAGTAAGGAAGAAGATAAAGATTTTGTTTATTTTTGACTTTTTTTGGTTTTCGCGATATTTTTGAGATGCATTAAGCCTTTTTTCCTGCTTTTTAGCCTACTTTCCCAGTAAAAGTCAGAAAAAGAAGAAAAAAGCATGAAAGAAGGCTTAATGCATCTTAAAAATATCGCGAAAAAAAAAAATCAAAAATAAATAAAATAATTAAATGAATATCGAAAAATTAAAAATTGGAAAGTAGGGTATTGAGATGGAGAAAAATGTCTGTCGGTCCGTCGGTCTGTCGGTCTGTCCCCCCCCCCTAATAATTTTTGAATGAATAGTCCGATTCGAACAAACTTTTTTTTGTTCGAAAGATCTCGGCGAGGACACCTCATTCCCATATTTCACTTTTTGATTTGAACTATTTTTTTTTTCAATTTTGAACAGTTCAAAAAAACTTAACATTAGCGCCTACGGGGAAACTGAAAGTCAATGTAGATTCCGTACTTGAAGGCGGATTTATTTCAAATAAATTTTGTTGGAAATAGCTCTTGACGCCAAACTCCAGACTCTGACTCCGAGAATTTAGAGGCACCTGACTCCGAGTCCGACTCCTGTGCCCGACAATTAATCGGACTCAGACTCCCCGATTTCGACTCTTGACTTCGTAGCTTTGGCAAAAATTTATACACGGAGGACAAATCCGATTCTTGGATATTCGTCTCCGAATCCTTTATCCCAAAATGAGATTGACTCCGACTCCGCAGTTATGGTTTTCACTGTGAAATAATTATTGTTGATATGATTTGTTTTTATTTTCAAGCTAAAGTTTTAATTTAGGTATATTCAGTTTTCGGCGAATTCGCAACTCCAACAAACTATAGGGGGCACTGAAGTCACTGTACTTTTTGATGAAATAATGAATCATGCTGTTCCTTTAAATATTTTAAAAACCAATTTTGAACTCTTAGCCTAAAATTTGGTTATTGAAAACAACTTGGTTTTTTATCAAGATAACGATAAGAAGCACACGGTTTTCAACGTTTTCGTCAATTGCCTCGAAAATTGGCCTAAAGTTTAGAAAATAGCCCCTCAATCTCCAGATTTTAACTTAATGTAACGTATTTAGAGATATTTGGAGGCTAGATTACGAAATAGGGCTTGAAAACGAAAATAAAGCTAGAAACAGTAAGACTCGAAGTGTGGTAGAACACCTACTCAGAAATTACGCAAAAAAAAAAAAAGAATGAAATCTATTCTCAGACGCTTAAAAGGTGTTATGAATACTGTATGATATTCTACTAATTAATAACTTAATCAAAAGTTAGATTATTCAATAATATATAGACATTTTATGAAGTGTACGATGACTTTTGTGAGATAAAATTTCCGGCACTTTTTGGTTTTTGATTTTTAAAAAAATAAGTTTTAATATTTTTTAAAAACTTTTCATGTAGTTTTGTTAAAAATTGATCATAGGTCTTATAATTAAATACGTATTCCGAAATATTAATTCTAACCAATGGATTGGGGCCGATTTCGTTAAAAGTCGTAGGTGTACGAAGAATTATGGGAGCCACTGTAGTTCGTAGTTCTAAGCAGCTATTTCCACGATGTTGAATTCGATATTTATCAATTCTTGATAAAACTAAATAATAATTTTGGCCTGACAAGAACAACAATTAATGCTAGAAAATTCAATATGACATTACAAATTGTTATCGAAAGAAGATGATACTTTTTTGCCTTGCTTGGCTAGCGCTTATTGTTTTCCATTTGTAGCTGAGTTATTTCTCTCGAATTCCCGAATCGGTTAATTTAAAAATTTTCTGTTTCGATTTTTCTAATTTCTGATTTACGATTTAATTGTGTCATGTTATGCAAATCATCAACAAAATTCTCACGGATATATGGTGGTAGTTTTCTTTTCAGTTGATTGACCATTATTTCTTTTCACTTAACGAATTCTGTAATCTTACTACCATTTTATTCCACTCATGATAAAAATTAAAAATGGTTTAACTAAAAACGCTAAATCTCGCCAAGGCTACTTTGCTCGCACTATACTAAAACTATAACCCTAAACAAATTTGGCGAAACCTTTCAGCTGAGAATAAAAGGAATAAAATAAATTCTTTCTCGGTTATTCATTTTGTTCTACGATAATATATTCAAGAAAATATTTTGCATACTGTCCATTCCAGCTAAATGCTGCTGTAAAATATGGTAAGTTTAATTAATTTAAGATTAAAAAAAACCCCATATTCTTACAAATTCATACAAAACAATAAAATTTTTTACCTTGTATAACGTTATCCAAGTTTGATAATCCAGAATTTTCGCTTTCACATTAAGGAAATAATGAAAACTAACATTATTTTGAGAAGCTCGAGAATACTACTAAGGGACGAACTAATTTCTGTAGCTGAAAGCAAACTAAGACACATCGATTGCGTTAATAAATACTCAGAACAAACTGCCTGTGTTTACGTCAACAGACACACGTGGAACGCAACGTGGCAATGTTTTGGTTTCATTTGCAGTTTTGTAAATCACCGCAAGGTAGCGTATTCGAGCGCTGGAGTTCCGAATAAACTCGAAGTCATTTATGTTTCTACATAACAATATGCCCAGACGATTTTTTTTTTTTTTTGACAATGAAAAGTATTTCTTTAAGTTGACATTTTATTCTTTTTATTTATTTTGGTAAGTGCATTAATTCATTTAAAAAATTATTTTTGGCAACAGGGGAAAAAGAAACGATTTTTTTTTTGATATATGTATTTATTTTAATAAGCTTATTAATTTTAATTGTTATTTTTTCGTTTTGAAAGCTGTTAAAGAATTTTTTTTAAGGGAAAAAAGTGTATTACCTTCCTTGTTTAAAAGGTGCCGCTTTTTCTTTTCTTTTCTTTTTTTTTTTTTTTGTACGCATATAATTTTTTTAGATGTGTGAGGAATACTTTATTCCTAGAAATTAGCAAAAATATGTTTGAAATAATTTGCGATTTTAGCTATTTTTGAGAATATTGATCAGGCACTAGAAAGTAGTATGGGTATACGGGAAAGTAGGCTCGTATAGTTCTAGACGGATCTTCTTGTTTCTGCTTTTTCTGACTTTTACTGGGAAAGTAGGCTAAAAATGACATTGATATAAGTCATTTAAAATCACTTTAAAACAAGATACAAGTACCTTTTTATTAAAGTTGATGCATAATATTAAAAAGTACTTCTTTTTAAATACAGATCTTTCTTTTCAGTTAAAATTTACGCGGTCATGATTTTTTTGCAGGTGTTTTTACAAAACCATCGATTACTCGAGATTATGTTAAGATGACGTAAGCCACTCTCGTTTTAACTGCGATGTATGTTAACTGAATTCTCCGATGCAATGAAATATAGCTGGCAATAAATCAATCGATATTATTGTACTGCAGTTAATTAATTTATTTCAGGCACTTAATACATGTCTTTCCAAATGTTCTGGAAACATATATTGTTTTTAAATCTGTAATTTAGTTCTTCAAATACGTACTAGTTAAAAATTATATGACTTGTTTCATTATCATAATAAGATTTTTTACTTATTTTCAGGATGTTTGGCAGGATTTTCAAAGTTCTGGTTGATCAATCTGCGTTGTTAATTCCTCTACCATTGGTTAGCCTACAAAGCGACGAGATTTGTATAATTTGGTTGTTTCTTTCTTGCTTCACTGTAACTGCCACATATGTGCCGAAGCTATGAACTTTTCCGCATTGAAAAAGGGATTTGTTTCATTCTTGAAACAAGTGCTGCAATGTGTATATTGCAACTTTGTGTGTCATACTGTTGTTGTCTGTTTTTTTGCAATTAAAAACTGTTGTGATAAAATGTTTGTATTATTATAAAAATGAAATGGAAGTTTTTATGTCTGTGGGTGATCTGCAAAATTCATCTTATTGTTATTGTTATCATCATCATCTGAATTAATCTTACTATTATTATTAAAATTATTTGTTGCAATTTCTAATTCAGGAGCTCAAAAATAATATTTTAACATATATAAACACACACACACACACACACACACACATATATATATATATATATATGTATATAATAGCAAGATGCAGTAGGATTGAAAACTCAAACATGGAAAGAAATTTTCCGAGAATAAATCATACTGAAAAGATACAGCCGACTGAGCTTAACAAGCGACTGAAAAACAGAGAAAGTGTCAAAAGAAAAAAAGAAGAAGAAGAAAGAAAAAGATGCTACCAGGGCAATAGGCTAAGGACAAATAAAATTACTTGGCACTTAAAAGCCAATTTCCAAAAAAAAAAAAAAAAAAATGAATCTAGTATTCTTTACCTTTTCAGATACAGATTTAAGAAATTTCATAAACTTTCATTCTGAAAGTAATACTTGTCATGCACATTTGCAATTCAGTTTCGGGCTAGGTCAAAGGTGCTAAGTCCCTATGTGTTGCAATATTTTTCATCTTGGCAGCTTTTTACTACTTTGGAAAAATTCTGAAATTTTTCTACTTGTTGCATTCGGCATAACTTTGTTGTCGACTGCCTGTCATTTGGCAGTAAATACATCAATATCTTTACTAATAATAAAGCTGAAAGTCTGTCAGGATCTCTGTGACGCGCATAGCGCCTAGACCGTTCGGCCGATTTTCATGAAATTTGGCACAAAGTTAGTTTGCAGCATGGGGGTGTGCACCTCGAAGCGATTTTTTGAAAATTCGATGTGGTTCTTTTTCTATTCCAATTTTAAGAACAAAATTGTCATAAGATGGACGAGAAAAAATCGAAATTATCATTACGTGAAACCGTAACCAAGCCAATTGGCGAGAAAATTCACCATACATTATATGTAAATATACAGGCGAACCAAAAGACTTTTTAATTTTCTATTACGGGCAAAGCCGTGCGGGTACCACTAGTAACTTAATATAGGGGCAGTTCTCAAAAGGTGGGAGCAAACACAGACCTCAACTTTGAACCTTCAACACCAAATAAATTTCATTTTAATTGACACAAAAATTTTTGAGTTAAATAATAATACTGTATAGAGACAAGAATTGACATAAATTATGGAAAAAATGCTCTTCAAATACCCTTAAAAAATATTTTCTTTGCTAAAAGGCACAATTTTGGACATACCAAAACGATAACTGAGCAAATGTACCATTAAAAAATTTTATTTTTAATTGAGCCGCTCAGAAGCCAATGCGGTTAAGTCAAAAACACAAAAATTAAGAAAATTAATGTTTTCTGATACATTAGTTTTTAAAATTCTTGGTTTATTAATTTAATTAGAAAAGTGTATAAAGTCATTTTTCGAGGTGTAAACTCTGCAAAAAAACAAGATATGTACAGGATGTGTAAATAAAAACGTAAGTATTTATTGAAATAATGACAGCATATTAAAAATTTTAGGACTTATACCTTTTGACAGCTGAAAAAGATAAGAAATTTATGTAAAAATAATAAAATAACATTTGTTGTCATAGGTTTTATGTTTATTCATCATAACAAACATCATCTTCTTCCGAGTTATTTAAATGTAAATTTTGATCTCCACGTGTTGTCCTTAATGTCATGTAAAAGTCGTGTTTAATTGGAGGTATATACTTTAATAAACATATGATGTCTTTTGTTGTTTCTCTTGAAATTGTTCTGCCATTAGGATATAATATAGGTTGAGTTATATTTTTTAAATTTACTGGCCTACCTATTTTTGTTTTTACTTATATCAATTACATGAAAGATATCATCCTCGTCAAAATTATGTTTGAACTTAATGCTGCTTGGGTTTGACCTTTCCAGTTTTATCCATCTCACATTGAGCCAATTGACTGTCAGTCCACTTGTAATAAATAAAATAGTTAATACGAAGTGCTGGTCTAAATCTTGTCCTCAATAGGAGCTTATATAATAGATTTTAGAAAATCAGGAAATATATAAAATTTGATAAAATACTAATATGTGCTGGTTCAGGAAGTAATTAAGTGTTTATGAAAAATTTACTGTATTTGATGTAGTTAAATTCTTTTCCTAAGTATTTTGATATATTTTGCTCTTAAAATATTAATTTAGCTACAAAAAAGGCTTTTCCAGTATTGGAAATTTGCCTCCTTAAAACAAAAAACGGGAATTAGTTCAATTGCATTTTTTTAACACATCGCTTTTAAAATAAAATGGATATCTACCTTTCAATTTTTAAAATAAATTTCCATTAAATAAATCATAACTAAATATCTCATTTTACACCATGATTTGCTAAACGTAATGCATCTACTATAAATAAGAGAGTTAAACTTTTTACGGCTTATATTGAGCAATAAAAAATCAAGAAAAGTAAAAGGTAATCTATATATATATATATAAATGAATGTTTGTCTGTATGTCATCCATGAACTCAAAAACCACCCGGCAGATTTGGCTGAAACTTTCACCGTTTGTTATTTTTGGTACTTGTAATGTTTATAGACCAGTTCGAAAAAAATCCAATCGATAGTTCCTTTTTTATTCAAATTTAAGTCACAATCCATTGGATAAATACGAATAAAATTATCGGCTGCAGAAATTAATTCGCGTGAAAGATCTCATTGATAAGAAGTTAGCTGTTGCCATTTTTCTTGAGTTTGAACAAATACTTTCTTTATTGTTTTATGGCTTTTCGTGCAACGGGAGGGGGGGGGGGATTTAAAACTTTTTCTATTTGATATTTTTAGCGATTGATTGATCTTGCAAACTGCGTGAGTACAAAATTTGAGTATAGTCACGGCTTCACTTAATACCTGGACCGATTATTATGAAAATTGCTATATATTTGTATTTTTTCACGGAGAAGGTGCATAATATGCTCATTGAAGCCACTCGCCACCAGGTGGCACTGCAGAGTAGCAACTTCTGCCCCGTTCAACCGATTGTCATGAAAATCAGTATAATGATGTATTTTTTTTTTGTTGGCGTAGCAACGCGCGTCGGGTACAGCTAGTTATTTCATAAAAAGATTTAAAACTTCAGCCATTCTGATATTACTTTTTACGTTCAAATGACACCACTTACATCGCACTTTCCGTTTTTCCTTAACTGCCTACAAGCGGGGTACTTGTTATAACTTTATAAAGAGGGGTACTGTAATTTAATTACATACATATTTGGAAACTTCTCTCCACTGATTCATGCTTAGCGTTCTACCACCAAAGGCCTATAATTTTCTTCGAAAGGTCGAATTGGATCGTTTTTCCCATTTTTGAAAAATATGTTTTCTGAAAGAATATGGTCTAAGATCGAATTGGATCGTTTCCCATTTTTGAAAAATATTTTTTTCTGAAAGAACATGGTCCAAAACATGGGGGTAAAATACTTTTTGTTTCTTAATTTTGATTTATTTTCTCTCTTTAAAAATAATCTTAAAGGACATTCAGCAGTTGTTTTCATTTTCACTGTCATGAGCGAATCTCGGGTTACCAGGAAAGGGACACTGCCAAACTCCGCTAAATTAATATATTTTTTTAACTTGCTATTCTCGTTCTGCTAATAAACTGCTGGCGGTGAAAAAAGCATTAAAAGACGTCCTCTTGCCAGAAAAGACAACCACGTGCTCCGATTCAAGATGGCTTTCATCACTTGTGACGTCACACGATGAAACATTTTGGTTTGAAAATCAGACATATTGAAAAATCAACTAAAAATTAAATGTTGGGAAAAATAAAAGTGTTTTCTGGATCCTTGATATTTATTTATTTATTTATTGCTTATTCTACTCATTTCAGTGACTAAACGTAGTACTTTTGACTGAAAGAACATCCCCATTCAACCCAAAGGGGTCTCAGATCTGCCGCAAAAGTAAGAAACGGCTCATTTTCTTCACGATCAGTATTTCTTAGATAGCACAAAGGGTCACACACTCGTCTCAATTTCTCTCTCTCTCTCTCACTTTTTCTAAAAGATGTGACCTCCCAGGTTGAGGACACGTGGTACGCACTTGTAGTGAACCCTAAGATTTCGAGACTTAAGAAAACAAATAGAGGTTAAAGCCTTAAATAAGCGATTGTCAATTTCTAACCGCCGTGTTCCTTCCTCTGCTTTGCTTTGAAAACACGAGAAATTGTTTTTGCGGCACCTCACAACAGTTATTATCTTACACTTTTTTTTATGCATAAGAGGCGGTTAGATTCAGCGGTACTTTGTGGAGATGATAATTTATTTTTAAAGTCTTTAACGATTTAAAGTCAGAAAAATATGTCATTAATTATATTTTAAATACAATTGCTGCATTTCATCTTCAATAAAATTGGGATAAATTTTGATAAACATTGAAATTTATTTAAAATTCTAAAGTTCATAGCTGAATATTAAACGCAATACAAAAATGTATTTATTTAATCATTTAAATTTTTATTGTATTTATTTTTTTGCTGTTGTTTTTAATTGTAAATAAATTTTGCAAACAATACCGCTTAATTAGTCATATGACGTGAGTATTTTACAATAATGGCTGATTCTTTTCCTCAACACCTTCAAAAACTCATACCGTTTCAGGAAGTTATTGTAATAAAAGCTTAATATATACATCTTTAAATAGACTTGAACGAAAGAATGGGGTGGTTTCCTTCAGTCAAAAGTACTACTTTTAGTCACTGAAATGGATAGAATGAGCAAAAAAAAAAAAAAAAACATGGACCCAGAAAATACTTTCACTTTCCCAACAGTTTTTTTAAATTAATTTTTTAAACTGTCCGATTTTGAAAACAAGGCGTGGTCTTTATGACGTCACAAATGATGCAATTTGGCGCATCTTTCTACCACGTTTCCACATTATGATAATCAAGAAGCGAATTAAATATTGCGCTCTACGCTTGCTATCAACCATATCGTTGCCAATACACGTGAGTAAAGATGCGAATTAAATATTCTGCACTGTGAATGGCAACACTGAATAGCATTTCATCATTTGTGATGTCATCGGCAGAAACCGTAAACAATGAAAGCGCTCCGATTTAGGTAATTTTTTAAAAATATTAAACGTAAACAAATTTATCAAAAAAAATGGTCAGATCCTATGTTTTTAAGTATGCTCTTTCAGAAAAAAATACTTTTAACATTTTGGAAACGACCCCATTGTAAGACAGTGGAGTAGCAAGAAGTTCTCCATGTGAATGTGGGCACTCTTTTAAACACATACATACAGTTTATTCAATACAGTTCTATATTTGTGTGTGGGGGGGGGGGCGTCTTCGAAATAATAAGTGTTTTAGAGAAAAATGACGCAAAAGTAATGTAAATAGAGCCCCCTCCCCAAGTTGAGTTCCCTCAACATCTATTTAATCATATGTACAGCACTTCATACATCCATGCTGACATGCATATAGTACGTGCGTATGTAAGATGCAGGTATTATAAGTAGTTTAATAGCATGCACAGTAGCTGTCAAAATATTTGAGACGATATGTTTTTCTGTCAACATTTTCTGGAAGAGAAATTTCTTAAGGAAGTATGCTACCCCTTTTGGAACTCAACTAAATGCAAATTTAGAACAAATGAGAAAAAAGCATGAATTTTTGAAAACAAGGAAATTTGTAAAATTACTTTGGCAGAAGCTTTGAGATAACTCAGTTTTTCTGAATTTTTATGAATTTTGTCTTAATATAGCACAGACCAACAACATATATTATTTAGTAGCATATCTTATTAGCGAATTGCGGTAAAACACAACTTTCCATTAGAAACTACAATTCTCTCGTCAGAGTAACTACAATTGAATTAAATTTAGTATACCATTGAAAACCTTAGTCAAACGTTAATGTCGTGGCGACTTCTCGCCAAACGCAATGACAGCTTCTACTTTTCTACACTCACTTTTCGTCTTCACACTTATTGTGTCATTCTAATCTATTACATGCTAGAAAAATATTTAATTTTCATGAAATGTGTGAAAGTAAATATCCTCGTATAAATAATAGCCGATGATCGAGTAACTCGCGTGTTTCAACAATGAAACTCGCGCCACGGCATGATAATTTGATAATATGTGTTGGTAATGTTTAACATGCAAGGAAAGGCTTTATTGTGACAAGGCTGAACTCGATCCGATAACTTAAATGTTTTACTGGTAAGACTGTCATTTCAAGGGAATGAAGAAACGGAAACAATTAACGCTACCTACTGGAGTTAAGGGTTAATCCACTGGTGTTAGGGTTAAAATTTCAACTATCAAAATATCATCAAACAAGCAATTGCAGCTATCAAATGTAGGAGCAAATTTTCACCCGTCATACCATGACGGGCGACTTTCTAGTTATTAAAAAAAGAAAGAAAAACTTGCCACTATGGAAAATGAAAAAATGCTAATGCATATTTTACTTTCAAGAATAATTAATTAATGTGGATAAGGCAAAATTTACCGCCATAGGCAGCTGCCTACTATTGTTATTGGGAAATTTGGCCCTGCTGCTTATTCTGCGGGGACAAAATAACTATTTTTACGGAATACTACAGTCAGCATTATAGACTTCTTGCGTCATTAAGACCGACGGGTGAAACCCGATTTCTGTTAGCCCTCACATAAAAGCCATCTTATCTGCCCCTGTGAATCTGTTTCTCGCTAACTTCATAATTTTAGAATTCCATACTGTGGGAAGACCATAACTTTCGCTCTCCGCATTCTTTCCAGTACATCATAGCCGTCACCACGGCAACAAAAATCCGAACCTGAGCCAAAAAAACGAACACAAAAATAATGAGGCATTCACAGAAATTCTCGTTTTAGCCCGCGCTGATCGCACACCTTCTTTATTTTACGACCGTTTAGGCCATAAAGAATTCTCTGCTGCGGGGGTGGCAGCGACTGATAGAAGAATCGCAACCCCTGGTAAATAGTGGGAGGTCTTTTTTAAGGCGCTCTGGTTAGCATCAAGACGGCAGCATTTCTTTCAACCCCCTTTTCTGCTGTCCCCCGGATCGCCCCTCCATTGGCAGACACCCTGTTTTTATCTTCCCCATACTTCCAACTTGTGTCATCTCGTTGCTGCGGAATTCGAGCTCTGATTTCGTGCCAATTCAAAAATAGCGGAAAATTGGGCAGAAGTGGCTCATTGACATAATAACTTCGAGCTGATTTACCTCGTTTATACGAACTAACTGGGAGCAAAGGCAATCCGGATAATTGAAAATCCGGATAAACAGGGAAATATGTATAACAAGGAAGGCAACAAGGGGAACAGACATTGGATCTTGGATCTGTGACTTGTTTTTTGACTAACTTTTGGCGTCGAGCTCAAAAATCTAGTTTTAGGCCCTTACGTCAAGTTCTTAAGCTACATCGGGCTCAAAGCGACCAATTCATGAAATGCGGAATTTTTTTTTGAGCAATCACGATTGCTTATTGCTTTCATTTGACTGTTTTGATGTGCTATGATTTTATTTTCCCACCAGCACCCTCTGCAGCACCACCGTCGATCGGGTGTCGCATCTCACGATGCTGCTCCTCTAGCGAAAACCGTCTCCAGGTTGCGTCAATATTCTGCACTTACACGCATACATACATGCACCTACACACACATACACCTACACACACATACACAAACACACACTCAAACACATACACACACACGCATACATACAGACACCTACACATACACATACGCCTACACACAACTACCCACACACTCATGCCTGCACACAGACACAAACACATACGCCTACACAAACATACACATTCCCCCCCACACACAACTACCCACACACTCATACCTGCACACAGACACAAACACACATGCCTACACATACCCCATACACACAAACACACATACCCCCACAAACACATAAACACACACGCCTACATACACACACACACACACACTCATGATTGCGAAAAACATAATTTGAATCCAAGATGTCAAAATTCAATTTTTTTTTTTTTTTTTTTTTTTTTAATTCAGTATAACTTCGATTTCGCGATACCGATTTAACGATTTCCCAAATTTAATGATACATTTCACTGGTCGGATTTGTCTGCATTTGATGTCTGTGCTCCGCGATTCAACGAAATCCTTGATTAAACAATAACATTTCCACTTCCGTGACAACTGTTAAATTGAGGTTATGCTGTATAGGACAAAAAAAAATTTTTTTTGGTGAGAAATAATTACATACATTGCATGCACAGTACAAAAAATTACCTTTTTTTGTTTCTGATGAACACGGAATTATTTTACATTCCTTACTGAAAATTTGTTTATTTACTAGCTGCGTCGCCCGGCTTTGCATGGTCTACCCTGAAAATAAAAATTATGTCAAGCGATGCGTGTTCAACATTCAGGCTTGAACAAAAAAAAAAAAATCTGTAAAATATCCCGTTAGATTGCGGAAAAATAACCAAAAAGGAAAATTTTTAAATCCCCCGATTACGGGACAAACAAAACCAGTTGTTTCGAAGTTCTCACATTTACATCAAGTGTAGAGAAAAAACCTTACCCACATTAGGCGGCATGCCGCAAAATTCAGGGGTCACCAGATTTTCAGTAACATTTACCTGGTCTTTTCTTTCATGTCGGAAAAATCAAGGTTAGCGAAAAAAAATACTATAAAACATATAGGTATGTTTAGCTAAAAAATGAATATAAGATTTTTCATATCTTATTAGTATTAATAAACAGTTTTAATTTAGTAAAAATATTTACTAACAATGTCATTTGTTATTTTAACAAGAAAAATATTATTTAATAATGAATAATTTTATAAAACTTAAATTAAAACTAAACAAGCATTTAAGCAGTAAGTTAACACCACTAAATCAGTGCTAAAGAGTTTACCACAGGTATTCAATAAATAAAAATTAAACTTACCTCTCTAAAATTAACCTAAAATAATTTATCTTAAAAAATTATGAAAAAATCGCAGTAGCAATAATAGCTTCTGAATTGATTACCTTATTGGCATATAATTAAATCCGTTAATAATGACCTACCATAAATAATGAGCACATATTATAGTAAAACCTCTCTGACCGGTCACCCCATAGTTCCGCAAAATTTCGGCCGCTGAGAGGGGGTGGCCACTTTAAAGGGTTTTCGTTACAGTTGCATTTACAGTCTATAATACATGATCTAAGCAAGTCTAATACATAGAATAAAGTTTGAGACCGTTCTAAAAGGAGTATATTATTTAATTATTGTTTACATTTTTCGAAGAAAGGATACAATTTGTGACTAAAGTTTTTAATCTTCTCCAACAATTGTTTTCAAAATCGAATTCAAAATGATGCTTGTTGGAATAAAAATGTTTTTCAATTCAAAATGACAAATAAATTGCTCAAACCAATTTATTTGTCATTCCATCTGAATTTCCGATGATTTTCTGTATTATCCCCAAAGTGACTGCAATTGAAAGTTAAGTTAGCTCATGATTACAAAACGTATTAGTAAATTGATTGTCAGAAGCCGAATTAGTGCCTGAAAGGCATAAAAATGTATTTACTCAAAAGACGTTAATAATACACACAACGAACTGATTAGTTAATTTAAATCAATCCCAAACTAATAGGTATGGTTGAAAAACGCCTATTTTCGTTGACTCGTTAACCAGAAGATTTTCTCCCAGTCGGCAGTGTAAGGGGTCATCCTTAATTACGTAAGGGTTCCGAGGGGAAGGTGGGGTTATAAAAATCTCTACATACCCTTACTTTGGGGGGAGGAAGGGGTCAAACCCATTCTTAAGTAATATTTTCCATGTCGATATTTTATATCAGAAATCGCGCGGTCAAGTGGTTTGGAAGAGATTGTATTTCATTAGCTTCTTGAAGGTAAAAAAACGTATAAGGACAAGCTGTTTTACTTGTTTTACAAGGAATGGATAGTGTAAAATATAAAGAAAGAATCGCACTATTTATGGCATGTTTTATTTTTAACTAGCATCGCATCATATAATATATTTGAAAAATAAAAATGTTTGATGAACGTCAAACTGGGAGTTTTAGTATATAACTGATAGTTTTCTAACAATATTTTGGTATTGAAAAACGAAACTGGAATCTTACGTAATGATAGGGGGAAGGGTTTGAAACATTTTACGAACCCTTACATGGGGGAGGGGGGTCCAAAACTGCGAAAATCATACTTACGTAATTAATGAATGGCCCCTAATTATCAAAGCGTTTCATTGCTGTTTCGTGCTGGAAAAAATTCGAAATCATACTCTCTATTAATTCTCAAGCCGGTTTTCCGCGTTCACATTGCGCAGAATTTCAATATGTTGTTCGAGATTCATAAAATGATCTCCGACGGTGTTGTTTGCAACTAGGGTTTCCAATCCCGCGCCGAATTCAGTCCCGCGGGATTTCGGGATTGTAAGGAGTCAATCCCGTGGGATCCCGGGATCCCACGGGAATTATTTGATTAATTAAATTTTAATGTCAAATAGAAAAAGTTGTGCTTTTTAGGAAGGACTGCTTTTGTTACTTGAATTATTAGCTTTCTTGAATCCCGTGCATCAATTGTTTCGGACTACAAAGTCAACTCCCAATTAACCACTACCGTTAAGTACGCAAAAGTGTGCCCTAAAAATGTCCAATGCGTCTTAACAAAGCTCGTATGGAATGAGAAAGAATTTTAGCTCAAAAAAAAAAAAAAAAAGAATCGCTTGGTGAAAACACGTGCTGTTGCTCTACAGCAGTTGGTTTTACTGAGATTAAATTATTGTGGACATTTACTAAAAGATTCCCATTAACTTCATCATCTTCTGAAATAAATTCTTCTTTTCTTATGCCGGGTTTTTGCTCAAGAACTACTAATTTCAGAGAAAAACGATGTCTACAGCATATTAGTTTTGCTATTTCAAATTTAACTTGCCATTGAGAATACCCTTTTTCTTTCGTTAATGTTGACCATTATATCAGTGCATTTGATTCATTACAGCAGGGGGTGAATGCTGGTTGGTTACACCGAGTCGCAGTCTCTGTAAAAGTTTTTTTGGATAACTTCGCTAATTTTACCTCTCACTTTCAAGAGACATTCAAAACTTGAGCAGTTTAACTTACTGCACTGTCATGCGAGTCATCCCAAGTTTCTGTCGCCTCTTTTAGAGTCGTGCCGAATATATAAACAGTTTCAGGCTTTTCATTGTTTTCTTCGTTGAAGAAAATTATTGTGCACTTTTTGTAAGTTTAAGGTTTTGAGTGTATTCCTTAAACTTACAGAAGTGCTTTGACATTGCATTCTGGCTACTCCAGCGGGTTTTGCAATTTGTAATACACTTTTTCCGTTTTTTTTTTTTTTTTTTTTTTTTAAGCAATCACGATTGTTTATTGCTTTCATTTGACTGTTTTGATGTGCTACCATTTTATTTTCCCGCCAGCACCCTCTGCAGCATCACCGTCGACCGGCTCCTCACGATGCTGCTCCCATAGCGAAAGCCGTCTCCAGGTTGCATCCATGTCCTACACACACACGCATACATACACAACTACACACACACACACGCGCGCACACACAAATACATACACCTACACACATATACACAAACACATACACACATGCATACTTACAGACACCTACACATACACACACACCTAGAAATTGGGAAGATTTAGAAAGCGTTAGGCTTTTAAATGCTCATTGAGTTTCAAGAGGGACAATTAATATTTTTTGACCCATAGTTTAAAAGTATGCTTCACTGTGGCCACTACTAGTGCGTTTTAAACCTCGAAGTGGCCACTACTGAAGAAATGGCTATTACTGGTGTTTTACCTTAGTTGTAAATGCACTTTATTATGCCGTAAAAATAACTGATAAAAAGTTAAGTAAACGCAATTTTAGAAAATCTAGCAGGAAAACTAATTTTAAGGGGAGTCAGTACCCTAAATACTTTCAAAAATTTGATTTCTTGATTTTTATATGTTTTGAAACATTTCAATACCTTTTTAATGATACAAATTTCTTGATTGTGCTCATATTAGCAGTAAGTAAAATAAGCTTTTAAAAAAATTTAGACGCATGTTGATAAGGTATGATTTTCCCCTTTAAATTGCAATATCTTGAAATGGTATTTTTGAAACTAAATGTTCCTTTCTCTCAGAAACTAAATTGTGTTAGGCTTTGAAATTTTTACTACCTATTCCATACATCTAATTGCATATACTGAAGTAAAATTGTTCTCATATTCCAAAAATATTTTTTATAGAGCTGATTTCGTGTTACAAAATGGCATTTTTTGTAAAAAATGCAGTGACTTACGCATTAGAATTTTTTAAAAAAAAACTAAACTTCCTTTCTGTAAAATGTTACTTCAGTATAGAGAAAACAGTCTACTTAAGGTACAGAAAAAAATTTCATAAATGTATCTTAAATAGATTTTCAGAAAAAGGTACATGAATCTGTGCAAATTAATATAGTACTGAGGTATAGGGGGTACTGACTCTCCTTAAAATAAAAAATAACTCCTCAAGAAATATTTCCCATTAAGAACCCAATTTTCATAGCGAATTTGTTTTGAACGTGAACGAATGAAATCTTCTCTTTTATTTACTAGGAGAGAGAAAGAAAAGTTGCTTTCTTAGATAGTGAAAACGAATTATCCTGTTTTGTCCTCAATCATTCTTACTCTATTAGAAAGTTAAGAGTGTTAAAAGAAATTGAAAAGATTTTTTTCCCACACCATCTCCTAGTTGTGCCTTGTAAGTATCTCCCCAAATGCCCCATTTTCGGGAAAACGCTTCACTGAGACGGATTCATTTCTCACTCTAAGGAGAAATTCGAAGAAATTCTTATCGCCTAACTGTTTGTATGGACCACATCGAAGCGTTCAACCATTAATTTGCTTCAACTGCTGTCAAGTCGAAGCACCATTATTGGTGGATGATCTGTGTTCATTTTCATTTTAAAAGAAAACATTTAGGGATTGTTCAAATATTACGAGCTGAATTTTAAAATTGTTTTATGCAAGAAAAACGCCAGTCAAGGTATGACGGGTGAAAATTGCTTCTACATTTGAACGAAGCCATTAATTTGCTTCAACTGCTATCAATTCGAAGCACCATTATTGGTGGATGATTTGTGTTCATTTTCATTTTAAAAGAAAACATTTAGGGATTGTTCAAATATTGCGAACTGAATTTTAAAATTATTTTATGCAAGCAAAACGCCAGTCAAGGTATGACGGGTGAAAATTGCTTCTACATTTCAACGAAGCCATTGCCTGTTTGGTGGTATTTTGATAGTTGAAATTTTAACCGTAACTCCAGTGGTTGAACCTGAACTCCAGTAGACCACTTTTCCGTTTCTTCATTCGCCTAAAATTACATTTGTACGAGTAAAACAGTTAAGTTTCCGGATACAGTTCAGCCTTATCAAAACAAAGCATTTCCCTGCATGTCAAACAAAACCAAAAAGTATTATCAAATTATCATGCTATGGCACGAGCTAAGGCCCCTATAGTGGAGGAGCCGACGCATCCGCCATTTTGGAGCAAACTTGATCCAGTGCTTCGCAGCCATAGCATTGCTGCTGATGTTTACATTTCTTTAGCATATGTTAAATTGAGCCAAATGGGTGGTTATTCGGTTGTTAATTGTGCAACCAGCTCCAAAAAAGGATTTCAGCTCTTCAGATTTCCAGCAGGTGCAGAAAGAAAAAAGGAATGGATAATTAATAGCCCGCGAAGTGACTGGCAGCCTGGAAACGACGCCAACTGTTTCCAAAATTTCGCCAATGTTCACTTTCGCTCTCCCACTCTCTCGTTCGCTGTTTGGCGAATGATTGCCAATAAATCTAGCTTTCCCTGTTGTACGCTTGCTCCAAAATGGCGGATGCGTCGGCCTCTCTAGTTATAGGGGCTCTAGCGCGAGTATCCTGGTCGATGACAGAGCGTTACTCGATCAGTGAATTCGCTATTATATATATATATATATATATATATATATATATATATATATATATATATATATATATATATATATATATATATATATATATATATATATATATATATATATATATATATATATATATATATATATATATATATATATACAATATATATATATATATATAATATATATATGTGTATATATATATATGAGGATTATGAACTGAGTCTTAAAATTATTCTTGTGGATTTTCTCCCTTAGAGAAACTCTTAAGATTCTCTCAGTATATAGTTTGTGAACTTTGGTGCAATGAGGGACAGCTCCGTTTTCTGCTGTTTTGTTTTTCATTGAAATATATGAAGAAAAAAATTGTATTTAATTATGAAATTTATTTCAATAAACAAATTTTAATATTGCCCATCACTATAAAAATTGATAGGGTGTTTTAAAAAAAATGTCAAAATTATTTTGAAAAATTTTAGTGCAGGTTTTTTTTTAAATAAATATCCCCTACTTCTAATAACGATGAAGGCAAAGATCCAATATGACAAATGGAAAATGTTTTTTTCTTCATCTCTTTGAAATATTTTTCTCAAAGATGCTATTTTTTTCCAATTGCAAAAAAAAAAAAAAGTGGTACTTCTACAATGACAGATTTTCAGTGCTAACCCATAATGCAACTGATATGAATTGAGTTTGTAGCATCAACTTCGTGATTGGCGCCGTCGTCTAATAAATAGTTAATGCCAACAAAGCGACTGCGCGCAAAAAAGCGACAACTACGTTCCCAAATTAGTCATGTAACTTGGGCAAATCTTTGTCTCAATCTTTACTCACTGAGACATTGTAATCGCTCCCTCCATTTAGTACTTCTGCTCTAAGGTTACAACACTGAAAAATGTGGCACTCGTGAGAGTGAAGATCCTGGACAGTGAGCTTTCACAACGTAAATAGTTTTTATGCAAGTAATTATTTCATGCATAATTATAAATCTAATGATAACCATACATTATAATATATCTTAGTTGTCTAGAAATATAATCACGCGTCGCAGACACGGGCAAGGAGTTCTTTGCATTAATAATCATTAAAGGTATTAAGTATGCACCGTATACAACTTACAAAGCTAGTACATTGTTGAACACCATTTATAGATGCATTTACATCCCCTAGTAATAATACAGTGATTTATACTTTCCAGTTAGTGTTCAACGGTTAAAATGAGACAGCTATTCCCTTCACTTTCTTCGGTGATTTTATACCTTCTCTCCCTCAACTAGTACAACTACACGCCTCAGAAGAGCTCAGCTTACTTAAAAAGTCATACATTGTTATTCTTTTGTAGGAAAAAGTTTACACGAGCGCATGCAAAAGGCTAGTTACTGAACTAAAAAAACAACTGAAAAAACCGCGAAGTAGTGAAGCCGCGAAAGTTGAAGCGCGAAGTAGCGAAGGATGACTAGACTGCACATATTCGAATTCAGTTTCGCGTTATTTCGGTTTTACTAAAAAACTTCAAAGTGTACAAACACTTTTGGGAGCCATTGTATATTGTATAAACAAAACAAAGAATATGTGTGTATAAATATATATGTGTATATTTATATGTTCCCTATACAAATCTACAGTTTTCGTCGGATCTGGACCAAATTTTGCAGGAACGTACTTGGGCACCTGAGAAGAAACATAGAGGTTTTTTCGAACGCCAAAAAAAGTACCGAAACGTTCGAATTTTAATTTTAAGACCGGGAAATGGCATTACATGACTTTTTCTATACCCGAAATAATTATCCGACCAGTTCGATTTTGGCGCCATTCGAAAGTCCGCGAAAAATGCCCATAAGGTTCATTCATTTCCTTTGAATTGCAAAAAAAAAAGGGGGGGGGGAGCTGTAAAATCACCGGGAAAAAATTAAAAAGCATCATTAAGCCTAATGGAATAGAAATTTTACGTCGAAAATTTATCGTTTGTGCGATCTCATTTTAAATTAGCGTGAAAACAATTCAGAAGCTTGCCGCTTTTTTTTTTTTTTTTCTCGACTGTGACTAAATAAAACTTTGTTTTGAGATAAAAGTTGTCCCTTTTGATTATTATTTAGCGATTTATCTTCTTTCTTTTTTCTCTCGGATTTTAGGTGTTGAGTTTAATTTGTTCGGGAATTTTTGATTTGACGTTTTCTTTCTTTAAGAATGATTATATTAACGGGAAATTCACAATATTCTTTTCTTCTACTTAAGCCTGATTGTTGAACACGCGTCACTCGACAAAACTTTTATTTTCGAGGTAGACCGTGCAAAGCCGATCTACCTCGGCTTTGCATTCATTTACTACTAGGTGAAAGAGCAGCTAGTAGCAAATAAATAAGTACTTCACTGAGTATTAGCAGGTTCCAATCAATATGTAAAATCTTACATAATTGAAAACTGAGCGTATGTGCATATCTATCTATCTATCTATGTCCGAGTTACTTCTCCGGAACGCCCAGGGCCTGATTAACGCATGGTCCAGCGGGTCCGCGGACCTGGACACCACAAATTTAGGGGCACCAAAATAGCCTAGTCTAAATTCACTTCCTTCCTTTTTTTTTTTTTTTTTTTTAAAGCTCATTTTACTTTTTATGAACTTTAAGGGAGAGGGGGCTCAATTTGTTTTTTTAAATCAGCTCAAAAAATCATAAAGTTAAAAAAATTTCGCGTAAAGAAGTCGTTGTCCCTTAGCTCTGGAATTTAAAAAAAATTACTCGGATGACATAGATGAACATTTTCCAGAAGAATTAACACACTTTCAAATTTTTGTAAAAAGTAACCCTTCTGGTGGAGAATGTTTTAAAAGGATAAGACCACTAAACATTACATATACATTTCCGAATGTGGATTAACACCTGCAGCTTCTTCTTACCTTGTCTATGAGCAGCTGTTCCAGTGAACGTTACTTTTCATTTTTGAAAAGAATCAAAAATCATTTGAGAAACTGCGTTTATCAGGATAATTTACAGGTGATTTTCTTATTGACCATTGAAAATGCTGTGACATCAAACATAGATTTCGATTATTAAATGTAGTCATGTTCCTTTCAAATGTAGTTTCTAGTATATTAGGCTTCTAGTATAAAACATTGACTTTAAAATTGTGCGGATTTTCTCGGGGGGGGGGGGAGGGCACCAAATTCTACTCAGGACCTGGGCACCAGTTTGGCTTGATCGGGACCTGGGAACGCCTGTGAACTGACCATAGATATCGATGGATTCGCAATTTTCCCGTCTTTATGTTTGGCGATTTAACATAATCTTCCGATAACAATTAGCGGAGACATCAATTTAAAACTATTAATTATGATACTTAGATATTTCGACATAAAATCCCTATTTTTCGAAAGCTTTCTCTCCTCCATTCAAATCATTATTCAGTCCTTCATCTCAACTTTCCGTAACAATGTTTTATTAAAATTTGTAGCTTGAAGAAAATCATTGAAAAGCAAGATCTACTGCCTTTTTTTTTAATTTTTTTTATCGAATATGAACAAATAAAATTTTGGGTTTTGTTTTGAGGCTTTTCCTGTAATCGGGGGATTTAAAATATTTCCTTTTTGGTTATTTTCCCGCAATCTGCCGCAAAATTTTACTGTTTTTTTTTTTTTTTTTTTTTTTTTTTTTTTTTTTTTTTTTTGTCCATGCCTGATTGTGGAACGCGCGCCGCACAGTGGAGTATTTGACTGAAAATCCTGGACAAAAGTCCAAAATTAAAAATTTACCCGATTTTTATGAAAATTTATTCCATGATAGTTGACTAACTGGTGCATCGATCGGCACCTGTTTTGGAAACTTGAGTCACATACAATTGCTCATTGCCTCGGTGAAAAATGAGATTTCTATAAGAATTTTCGCTTTTCTGTTACGTTTCAGCTTAATTATTATGTTTCAATGTAGATTTTTTTGTGGCTTTCTAAATGAATGGAATTGAACCAAACCAATTTTACGGTATAAAGAAATGTCAGGGCTTAGTGCTAATTATAACTCAAAGTAAATATTTTTGTTTTCTTTTTGTGAAAAAAAATAAAGACAACTTGGTACGTGAGATTTTTAAAGGCTTTTCGCCTTAATTTATAACTAGAGAAAGCTTTTTAAATGGGTGTCGGGCTTGGTCGGGCTGTTTTGAAAGTTGCATCGTATTTGGCAAAGTCTCTAGTGCTAATTTCAGCAAAAAAATCTTCCGTCTACAACTGCCCTTTTTTTAAATGATTTTTAAAAAAAAAGTGCATAATCCGATCTTTTTGTGACAAGTCATGATTTTACAATGAATTTACCTACAAAGATTTAATAAATTTGTAAAAAAGTTATCATAAATACTACTGAATGAAAAGATCGACATATTTGAGCGCACAAACAACAGTAAAATTTCAGACACGAGTTTCATGGTTACGAGAAACCGCTTCATCAATGTGTAAAGATGTAAGTTATGGAATGAGAATCATCCAAGTAATTTCGAAACGCTTACCTTTATGCATCGCTAAAGAGATTCATTGCACCCCTAAAACATGTGTTTGCGTTCAGTTATGCTAATTTTCTTATGTACGTTAATGAATTAAGAAATTAAATTATTTTGTGATCTCGCTAAGAAAATTTGCTCTTCCTTAAAATTGAGCTAGATTTTGGATAAAATAAAAAAATATTTATATTTTTTCAGATCATTGCTGCAAATAATGTGCCGGGGGAGGGAGTCTTTTCCCCCTTATACGTAACAAAAGGGTTAAAATCCCCCCCCCCCCCCACTTGCTAGCGTTAGGAGACAATTGTAATTGTCTCCTAACGTTCCTACGCTAGCGAGCTATCCATATTTAAGACATTTTACCTACTCATTGTGAAAGTAAAGTTATATAAAATTTTAGTTCCAAGTTTGTTCGTACAATTTTTAGCGGGACACATCACGCGATGTAAAACTAAGGATCGACCCACGGTACGAGTACAATATATACAATTCAAAAACAAAGAGCTTTTGAATATCCATTTTCGAGTGTTTTTACAGTTATAATATCCTAGTTCATTTACTTATTTATTTATTTTTCAATAGAAAAAAGGTTCTTTGTAACCCCGAAACCCTTGTCTTTAATTCTTTTTGTGCATGATTAACTCAGGGTTTTAATGATTGAAACCAAACGAAAAGAATAAAATTGATTATTTTTTTGGTTTCAAATTAGTGTTTTGTACAGATTATTAGGATTTTTTAACCGCTTTTTGCTTTTTTTCCCCCCTCGAACAGTGCACTTAATTACATATCTTCAAAGGAAAACAGCCATTCGCATCGAACATGTTTACTTATCACCTGTCTAAGCATTATTGGCAAAGAGCCAACCGTGGCATCCATTTCGAATCGAGTGAAAATTATTGAAAATTTTTATTTCAACTCATTGAAAAAAAATTCATTATGAATCAATGAAAGAACATAACTTCACCGTTTTCGTTGTAAATAAAGGTAAGGTATTTATATTATTTCCTTAAAAAGTTTCAGAGCCATAACATTATTAGAATATTGGGTGCAAGAATTTTAATTTACATTGATTGAATAATTGAAAAAAGTCGAAAAAGTGACCTCCCTTTGTAAATTCTTAGAAATTCGGTTAATTACGTTAGAACTTCAAACAAACCATAATCTTGAAGAAAATTATTTTTCCTATCTAGTGATGCATTGGATTTTTTCTACGTTTACTAGGATCGTTTTTACGGTCGTAAACATGCAAAAGTCTAAACCGTGGATAAAATATTAAATATTTCATTTTCTAATTCAAATTTTAAAAATCGAGTTTCAAATTCTAACATCAGACATTTCAGACAACTTGTATACCAAGTTTCGTGTCTATAAGTGGGATAGCTTCGCCGTACAGCGCACAAACGCATACAAGGGTGTCGCCTTCAGAAGAGTGAAAATTTCAAACTAGTTTTGGCCAGGATTTTCAGTCAAATACTCCACTGTGCGCCGCTTGATATAACTTTTACTTTCGAGGTAGACCGTGCAAAGCCGAGCGACGCTGCTAGTGTTAATAACAAAAACTTAATTATTTAAAAGAAACAAAAATCATTTTTGACTTTCGACAAAACATTACAATATGAGTATCAAGTTTTGAAAATTGCTACCAAAGATTTTGATCTCCAGAGCTAAATGTTTCCTGACTTGAGAAGCTTTCATATGTCTCTATGTAGTAGTTAAAATATTATTAGGTAGCTGGTGCTAAAGACAGGGTAAATATTTCATTATTTCTAAATAAAAATTTCACTTTTCCCTACAGTCCCCTATTTTCCTTTCTTCTCTCACCGTTCTCATTTTTATAGAAGATCTGGAAGATCTAGTGTGTATTCATGCCCCCCCCCCCCCCCGCCCCACATACACACATTGCTATTATTTCCGCACTTTTTTTAATGTTAAGGAAATATTGACTAACAACAATACAAAAAGTGACTGATTTTTTTTTTTTTTTTGAATAATTTATTCTCATTTAATTGTTAGCTTAACTACGTTAAATTTTAAATTTGGAAGGAAGAGAGATTTCAAATCTATAGATTTTTTTAAAGGATTAGGCGATAATACACTCAAATTGAAGAGAAAAAAAAACTTTGTACTGTATATTTTGTAGAGCCAGGTTTAACAAATTAAGCTCTCGTTTTGGAATAGATAGTAATGCAAAGGAGAGAAACCTCCCTTCTACGAATCAGTGAGAATACTGCTGGGAATACGATGTAAAAACATCGTTCAATTTTCCAGATTTGGTCGTGCTGCCATCTCTTGATCGGAAGCCAAACTATGCTTATCCCAATAATGGCGGAAATTTATCACGACAAAAAAATATATATTTTTTTTCAGCAGAAAAGTTATTAAAACTGCCCAGAAATAAGTTTTCTATTAATAGAAGCCTCTTACTGATTTTATAACTCACAGTACAAATATAAGCGTACACTTTTGTTACTTATTCATTCTGTTTATGGGATGAAAATTTGAAAAATAAGTCAGAAAACTTCGCATAACGAAAACTACCATACAAATCATTCAAACTTCGAAAATATGCGTTAGCGAAGACAAAAATTTGTGCTGTCATCTAGTGACAACAATATCTTTGTGACAGGCCTGTCATTTAGGGGGATCTGGCGATCAATTCCACCCCCGCCCTGCGGCTTTGGGAAAGGAATGTGTTGCCATGTAAGTGGACAAGTTTTAGCTTTTTTTTTGTAAATTTACATTCAGTACGCTTTATGCCCCCACTCCCCCCTCGCGGGAAAATTCCAACTAACGGACCTGTCTTGTGCTGATATGTTCATTCAAATCATATAAAGTAGCAAAGTTCGGTATAACATTCTTTGAAAGAGAACGCGAAAAAATCCCGTTCGAAAATTGAAATCAGGTTTTCTTTTTTTTTTAATTCGGTTCTTAGAGTATTTTTTCACGACACACCAAAAAATCCCTCTTCGATTCAATCCCACCTGAATACACAAACAACCGAAGGCAAAGGCAGATCCATCTTCTAGTTTTAGAGGGGACATTTTAGAAAATGGTGAGAGGGGGACAAAGTGCAATTTTTTGGTGATTTTTACGAAATATCAGTCCTAAAAATGCGATTTTAGGCTATATTAATGCATATTTAGTTGCTTACGGGTGAGAGGGGGTGGTCATGACCCCGATGACCCCTCTGCACCTGGAAAACATAATACGCAAATAGTATGTCTGTGTCTGAACACTTCTCTACTTCGCCCTAGAAGGCAACAATCAGACAAACAACAGCGATTTTCTTTTTCATTTTTAAATTGGCTAAATTCAAAATTTAAATTTAAATAGGAAATATTATTTTTCCACACAATTGAAGAAACAGGAAAACTCCACCGAAATTTTGAAATGATTAATTATAAAAACAATTCTATAAAACAATTCTAACTTGCAGCTGATTTTAAACTCTATCCTGCTTTTAATTTTCTTTGTGACTTTATTGCATGGGATGTATGTGTGCTTTTGTCGTTTTCAATGAAGATACATTGAGTGCATGCATCCCCCTCCCTCCATCTTCCTCCTGTTGTGGAAAAATTTTAAATGATGGATGTTCCAGAAAATTTATAATCGAAAATAGTTATTCATTTCGTTATTTTATATTATTTTTTAAAGTTATTTTTTAAAACTTGAAGCAAAAATTGAAACGCAAAATTTTTATATTAGGAAAGTCAGTAGAATCGCTACGGGGGGGCGGCCCGCCCCAGATGTCGCCCGTCTGGGAGGTGACACACACAGTGAAATTGCAACTTTTTGAAAAATATAAAGCTAAACTGAATTTTTTATTTTTTAGACTACAATTTTCAAAATTTTCCCCGGGGGTGGGGCTTACCACAAATTACCGCTCCGGGTATCACCCATGCTAGGTAAGCCACTGGTACAGTAAACAAATCGAAAACAAAAAAGCGCAGAAAAATGGTTTCAATACAGTTTTTTACAAAAATCTCTTTTTTACATTTGAACATTTGAGATAATCTTACATTTCAAGATGAAACAACATAACTTCTACAGGATCAGTGATTCAGTCAATGAAGATGTATATAAAAACAAAATTATGATTGTTGATATTTGCTCATAAGCACAGAAAAGCTTTATTAGATGCTATAAAATGCAACAGATGGCAGCACATTTATAGCTAAAACCAAAAAAAAAAAAGCCTGAAATAAATTAACTATAGTAAACAAATATATTTAAACACTTGGTTGCCGCAAGTGTCCACTCCCCCCTTAAAATAAGAACTTTCTTGCTTTCTGTACTTTTTTCTGTGCAAAAATGGAAAAACATTTCTTTTCCAGCCATTAAAGTTATTAAAAATGTCAAATTTTAATAGCTCTAATCTGTATTGAAATTGGTTTCTGTGAAGGGGGGGGGGGTTGTAAACATCCTGCTGAACCAGGAGGAAAATACCTGAGCCCCCCCCCCCCTTAAAGTTTGCATATGGGTGCCCATGATTCGAACTTGGAAAGTAGGGTTTTGAGATGGGGAAATTTCTGTCTGTCGGATGTCGATCCGTCTATCTATTATTCTATTTGTCCAAATCCCGCACTTTTAGGTGGATTTGCGTCAACGAATTTCTTTGTTAGAAAAAAGCTCTTGAAGAAGAACATGCATAGAAAATACTCTTAATTTTGCATTACACGGGTATTTTTGAAAAATTCAAAAATTTTTTAACATGGACACCCACGGGTGATTTTCAGACCGTTTTGTCGAAACCTACAACACGAAAAAATATTGTTTTTGTACCAAAAAAAAAAAGTGAAAAATTGGGCGGATTTTGAATATGTCCTTAACTTTTGGTTTCAAGGAATATGAAAAAAGTTATTAATTAAAATCGAAATACAAAGCAGAGATAAATATGACTGAATCAACATGAAGTGAATTCAAAACTCAAATGTTTTTACTGTGAAATATTTTATGTTGACATCGTTTATTTTTATTTTCATTCAAATTTTTAACTTTAATTTTTTATTGTATGCGATGAGAAATAAAAGGAAATCAAGAAGCTTTATTTTTTAACAGAAAGAAAGGGCTGCAAACGGTTTTATTTTTGGAGGAAATCATTTATTTTCTTGAGGAGGAAAAAATACTTTTAAATTAACTTAAACAGTTTTGAACTCAATTTTGCATCACTCTTTAAAAATAAAATAATCTGATTTTTATGTAGTTAAAAGTTGCAACAACATCCAACAGATGTCGCTGGACTCTGACAGGATTTTTTGTTTGATTATTTGATTTCATACTATAACTTTTATTGCAATGAAAGAGCCTGATAAAGAAACGCGTATCGAGTGAAGCCCTGCTATTACACATCGATGGCTTTAAGAAGCTATTACACATCAATAGTCGTACTACTTTAAACAAAATGACATCTCCAATGGATGCCCACTAGATGGCGCTGACGCTTTCGGGCCTTGACAACTTAAGACTTTTTTCTGTTAAACCGATGCAACTATGATATGCTCTTGAAATTGAACGGAATCCTGTGCATCCACCAATCAATGACAAGTTTCAAAGTTGGTTTATTTTTGATTGGACGTAATTGATTATTTTTGATTGGACGTTGCCCATTTCGACCGCAAGAGACGCTGCACGGAACCCTGGCATCCACCAATCAATGGCAACGCAATGGAAAACAGGCATTCCCTGTAGCGCCCTCTTTGTTGCCATCAATTTCAGCAATTGTCACGGCTTATAAACGTATGCGAACTTTAGTGGGGCCATGTATCAATTTAAGTATTTTGAATGCTTTCTTTTTTCGTACCCGACTGGCAACTTTATTGCTATTGACTTCTAAGAATCAACAAAAATACTATATGATTTTAAAAAATGGTTGCTTTTTATGCCGGAACATATTCGTCTTAAATGCAAAGCTGATACGAAACTTTAACAGATACGGCCCGATAAATTGTGTTAACAGATGAAAAACTAGTGCTACATGGCAAATCAGAGATATTCTAAGAGTTCTGGTCCTGATCTCGTTGCGCAAAGATTAGAGTATTACAATTGCCAAAGCAGAAGAAAATGGATACCATCGTTCGCAGATCAATTAAATGAAATGCTTATTCAGTACACCAAGTGTGCCATTTTGGACAATCCTGAAGATTTTGTCTTGCATGCTGCCGATTATTTTGAAAACTTGAATGAACAGAGGACGAGAGAAAAAGGAACATGGTTGACGCCCAAGAAATTCCAAGGAGTCATTAGAAACTTTGATGACTTAAGAGAATTTTTCCGTCTGGCAAGTTTAGTTTTGGAAGACATAAACGGGACAAATATTTCACCCGACTCAGAAACTTAAAGAAACGTTAGTGAACGTCTATTTTTCAGGTGGAATTATCATAATGTGGAATTTGCCAAATTGGTGAGAAACATTTCCCCATTGCAGCAATTGCAATTGTCATTTTTGCTTTTCATGCTTTAATTTTAAATTTCAATAAAAACTTTTTTGCTTTTTATCGAGTTAATATACAGTGGCTCCCAAAAGTGTTCGTACACCTACGACTTTCAATAAAATACGACCTTATCCATTGGTTAGAATTAATATTTCGGAACAGGTATTTAATTATAAGATCTGTGATCAATTTTCAACAAAACTACATGACACTTTTTTTAAAAAAATTAAAACTTAATTTTTTAAAAATCAAAAACCAAAAAGTGCCGCAAATTGTATCTCACAAAAGTCTTCGCACACTTTAAAAAATGTCTATATACTATTGAATAATCTAACTATTTATTAAGTTATTATTTAGTAGAATATCATGCAGTATCAAAAACATCTTTTAAACGTCTGGGAATAGATTTCATTCTTTTTTCTTTCCTTTTTTGCGTAATTTCTGAGCAAGTGTTCAACCACATTTGGAGTCTTACTGTTTCTAGCTCTATTTTCGTTCCAAAGCTGTATTTTCGTAATCTAGCCTCTAGATATCTCTAAATATATTACATTAAGTTTAAATCTAGAGATTGAAGGGGAATTTTCTAAAGTTTAGGACAGTTTTTGAGACACTAGACGCAAACGTTGAAAATCGTGGTGCTTCTTATCGTTATCTTGATTTCAAAAAAAAAATGTTTCCGATAACCAAATTTTTTGCTAAGAGTTTAAAATTGGTTTTTAAAATATTTAAATTAACAGCATGATTCATTATTTCATCAAAAAATTCAAAACTACCAAGTCCTGATGCTGATATGCACCCTCACACAAAAACACCTACACCGTCCGGATTAACTGGTCCTACTAGGTTCTTAAGTTTAAGTTCCTAATTTTTCCTTCTTTTTGCAATTATACAACAATTTAACCAAAAAATGATGAATTTATTTTCGTATGTAAGTAAGACGTTATTCTAAAACGTTTTGAGCTTATTTATCATTGATTTTGCGACGAAAACTGTAAGCTTTCTGCTTTTAGCAAGGCCAAGAAAATTTCTGCGGGAAGAAGTCCCATGTAATCCAGCTAATCAGAGAACTTGGCGAACAATTTTGGGTGAAAATCAAATGTAAAAATTTTCATTTAACTCTGCAGAAACTTTTGCAGCACTCAAATGTGTATTTTTTCATAATTTTTTAAACTGCAAATCTCCGATCACGCTTTGTCAACTTTGCCGGTTGACCTTTTCTAACCTTGTTTTCGGTCCGATTCTTTTCTTTTAAGCATTTTATCAAGCACTTTACTACAGAATGGAATAAATTAACTAGTTTAGAGACATTTCAAACCAATTTACCTCCACTGTGAGGAAAATATTCAAATTTCGAATGGTGTTTGTGGTTTTTTTTACGAATACCAGCCATTTTAAAGTAATAAGCACAATATTAAAGAACTATTAATACAATGCGGTAGTTTGTCTGTATGGATGTATGGATGTTTGTTACTCTTTCACGCAAAAACTACTGAATGGATTTCGATGAAACTTTACAATAATATAGTTTATGCATCAGAATAACACATAGGGTAGTTTTCACCCCGATACGGGTGGCTAAATCCCCCTAGGGGCGATAAAACCCAATTTTTGTATAAATTCTCCAATATGAGGATGAAAAAATACTTGCACATATTAACATTGTATGTTCATCGAAAGCTCTGATTTTTCTGCTGAAGATGGCACCTGTTCCAAATTTCTAAGTAGAATAAAAAACGAGTTATGAGCTTTTTATTTCCATGTTCGAAGGCTTTCCTCAACACAATATAGTATTTTGAGTACAGGCCCGTGTCCAGGATTTTATAAAGGGAGGGGTTGAAACTTTTTCCCTTTATAACTTACGTTGTCAAAGTAAAACTAACTACGCGTGTTGAATAGTTCATTTCATTTTAGTTTGATAACTACGTTTTTTTATATATATATACGTTTTGTGTGTGTGTGTGTGTGTGTGTGTGTGTGTGCGTTTTTTTTTTTTTTTTTTTTAATGAAATCTTATTTGTACAGTTGAACATTTTGTAAAAGGGGAAAAAAAAGGCGCACATATTCCTTTTATGGCACCTAATGCTAGTTTTTTTTTTTTTTTTTTGTATTTCCAGCAAATAACATTGAACAGAAATTTAATGAAAATACAAATTTTATGAAAAAAAAAAAAAAATGCTGTTTTGCATAGAAACATTTTTCTAATGTCTGAACCGGCTAATTCATCCAACACTAAAGGCGTACCATAAAAAAAAACCTAATAGTAAGCAAAGTAACCATTTTCCCTCGCCCCCCAAGTTTTTTTAGGGGGGGGGGGGCTACATCATTGTTTAATATTCATTTTGATAATTTTCCCCTGCATGCTTACAGCATTGCCAGACTCTTCAAACATTCATCCATCGTTAATTTTTTCAAGCACTTAGAAGCGAAGGTGCTTGGGAATCCTACAATTGAGGAAAATGTTAATTGTTAAAGATGGGGAAATATTAAAGAGGGTGAATACTGTATCAGAGTTTAACTTTAAAATCAATTAAAACTTAAAAATACGTTTTGGGAAATCGTGTAATGATTCATTGTTCTTCTTTTTTCAATGGGAGGGGTTTAACCCCTAACCCCCCCCCCCCCCTTGGACACGGCTCTGTTAGAGTATCATCTCAACTCCCTGTCGATAGCGACAATTGTTGTATTGTTGTCTATTTTTGCTTTTCGTCTGACTGTTCAAGGCTTTTCTCAAGTTAAATTTTAAAGTAAGATTTTTTGCACAAGATAGGCAAATAATACATGGATTTGGTGAATAAAAAATGACAACGTATATAAAGTACAAATTGAGAATGAGAAAAGGTTAAAAAACCAGCAAACAGCTGTTTCGGCACTCTAAAATACAAGTGCTATCATCAGTGCATTAAAAACGAAGACAGGTTCACCCGACTAAAACACAGTCGAGGCGAACATTGGAATGAGAGACGAGTTGTAAAAGATATGAGAGCAGTACCGGAAACGATGACGTCAAGGTTACGTCAGAACTGAGGAGGACAGTTGCACTCAGTAGAAAAACGTCAAGGACAAAAAATAAATCAAAAAACAGACTTCCAAACATTAGGAAAAGGGGGAGTGCTAGACAAATCATTGACGATTAAATTAGCATTTTTCCATATGTAATATGGACTCCCAAAAATCTAAATCATGAATGGACGAATACTCGTGAATAACTTTGGTGGAAGAAAAAATAAAATTATGACCACAGGACCAACAAGGTTGAGCAATAGAGGAGTGTTTGAGATCCTGTTTCTTGACGTAATTTTCGTGTTCTTTTATCTGGAATTTGAGGGATCGTCGAGTCTGCCCAATGTAGGCCAAATTGCACTGGCAGGAAACACTGTAAATGCCCCATTTGTCAAGGTTCTGAACAGGGGTGTTTAAGCTGTGAAAATCTTATTAACAGGAGAAAAAGTGACGGAAAAATGAAACTTTTTTAAGATTTTGGCAATTTGTAGACTATTTTAGGAAAAAAAGGGTAAGACAACGGGACTCGAATAGTTCACAGGAGCAAGTGTTTGATTTTTGTTAGTTGAGCTACATAGCTTCTTATAAATAGTATCAATAATATCTGATGTGAATCCCCGATCCACCGCAATAACTTCGTAGGTAATTCAGTTCTGATGAAAGTAAATTGGAATTTGAGCAAATGGCTAAAGCACGGTAAATAAAAGATCTAAAAGCAGCCAATTTTTGTTTAGGAGGATGAACGGATAACTTGTGTGGGGGGGGGGGGGGGAAGAGAAACAGCAAAGGGTTTACAGAAAACAGTAGTTGTAAACGTATTGTCATGACGAGTGATGGACACATCAAGAAAAGAAGGATGATTACCAGATTCCAATTCCACCGTAAATTGAATATGTGGGTCAATAGTATTTAGGATGGATAAAAGGTTATCAAGGTCACTGACAGACGAGTCCAAAAGCACAAAAATGTCGTCAACGTACCTGACGTAAAAATCAAATTGTATAATTTTAAATAATTTAAGTTCGAAATAGTGCATGTACAAATCACTTAGAATTGGACTCAAAGGATTGCCCATAGCAAGACCTTCAGTCATCCGGAAAAAATTACCGTCGAAAACAAAACGTGTTGAGTTTTAAGCAAGAATGTGTTTAAATTGCACAATTCATTGATCTCAAAGTAGGAAAAGTGATGTTCAGTTAATCTCATTTTAAGGCAGTCTAACGCACCCTTCAACAGGCACGTTAGTGAAGAGTGATTTCACATCAAAAGAGGCCATTCTATGGTTATTTAACTGAAAAATTCGAAGTTTGCGAACAAAGTCAAGAGAGTTCCGAACAGTAAAACAGTTGCTGGAAAGAAGAGGTGAAAAAAACGGAAACTAAAAATTTGACCAATTTATAAGAAGCACTACCAATGTTAGAAACAATGGGACGGAGAGGAATGAGTGGTTTATGCACTTTAGGCAAAGCGTAGAATCTGGAACATTGTGCAACAGAAGGAATCAAGCGTTTTTTGTGAAAATCTGGAATCAACGGAGATGACTTAATGGCGTTACTGATAGTTTTTAATTCCTTACCACAAGGATCTTGTTTGATTTTTTCATATGGCCCGTCTAAAATTAAGTTATTGCATTTGTTGATATAATCTTTTTTGTTTAGAACAACAATTTGGCCCCCCCTTATCAGCGTTTGTAATGACATTGTGTCATTACAAGTCTCTGGCGAATGTATGGCACAGTAGTCCTTTTTCCGATAAATAATGGATTTGGATTATTTTACATTTTTACGCTGCTTTTAATTGCAAAAATACATAATGAATTAAATTGCATTCGTTGAAGAAAATGAATTTAATTGGAAAAAAACAAAATGACATTTTAAAAACTTATTCGATAGGCGGAGTTATAATAACGCAGTCGGGATGAGTGTTCAAAAATCTTGGCGCTAACAGCCATTACAAAATTTGCATTAAAATGTAAAAACTTCGCCAAACTAATTTTGGTAAAAATATCATTAAATAATATGTATAGAGTATTGCAGTAAAAATTAATCCACCAAATTAGTGAAACAGCACGCTCAAATAACATTAAAACTGCTATTAAATCAATAAATAAATTAATCCACAAAATTCATTTTATATCTCCAGACTCACCAAGCGACTACGTTAGCGCATTGGCGAATTTTTTAAAATTTTAATAAAACTTTAAATTTTCATTTTTTTCTTTTTTTCTTTTTTTTTTCTTTCTTTTTCTTTCTTTTTTTCTTGCGTGTGTTTTTAAGGATTAATGGTGCTAATTAGGATTTTGTGGAATTAATATCCCTACTTTAATAGCGACAATAGAGAGTATTGTTCTTCCTTTCTTTTTTTTTAAATTTGTTTTTTATGCTATCGGACCTGTACTGATGAAGATTTTTGGAATTAATCATGAAGGAGATCTTCAGAAGGAGATGTTATTTGAAAACGCTGATATCACCATTCTAATAGAGATTTTAAGGGATGTTTCTCTTTCCGAAATGAGAAGTTTTTGTATTATTGTCCTCATTTAGATGTTGACTTAAAAAAAAAAAAAAAACTTTTGTGCTTACTTTGATTTTAATGGTTTTTTTACTCTGAACTTTTTTGGTATTTTAATCAGGACTGTTTATGTTGTTAAGAAACAGTTGATTTCTTTCACGTGGGGGATTTTAAAGGTTTGATGTTCTCACTCTAAAGGGACATTATTAGAATCTGGATTTGTAGTTACTGTTGACCCTATTTTGGGACGATTTCTCCGGTAAGAAGCTATACAATAATTTAGATAGCAGGTGTAGCGCTGGACACCATTTGACGGGGATGGGAATTATAAGGGAAATGGTTGACGTTATTTAAGAATTGTTGACCTCACTCGAATTGGAATTTTTGAGAGTTACCCAAACTAACTTCTTTACTTAAATGTCGGCGAAACTGGAGAGAAACCATTTTTTGGTAACTATTTGACCTCTCCCTGTGTTGACCATTAATTTGAATCGATTGAAAAAAACTTCATCAACGTGAGCGAAGTCGCGGGTAAAAGCTAGTTAAAGAATAAATAAACAAAAAATTAAAGTCCGATTACTTTTGAGGGTCAACACAATGCAAAAATAATAAAAAAAACGACATTTGATAATTTCAATCATGAATTTATTTGAAAACATTTGAGTGTACGATGACTTTTGTGGCGTATTATTTCTGTCTCTTCATTTTTTGACCCATTTCAAAAAGAAGATACGTCAATATTTTAAAAATACTACAGGGTTTTCTTTAAAATGACACATTAATGATGTGAAAAAAAATTGGACTTCATATTCGAATTCAGTTTCGTGTTAGTTTGGTTTTACTAAAAAATTTCAAAGTGTACGAACACTGGGAGCCACTGTACAGGGTTAGGTAGAATTACGGAAACGGGGTCGCGTTGGTGGATTTTTTCAAAAACAGCCAAAGTTGGCGAACAAAAATACATAACTAGCAATGAGCGAAATGAGCAAAAAGGAAAAAAAAAAACATTATGTAACATTAACATTGTATTCAAATTCAAAAAAAAAAAAAAAAAAAAAAAAAAAAAAAAATTGCTAAATAAATTAAAAATACTACAAAATGACGTGAAAGCTATGTGAAAATGTAAAATAACATTCTAATTAAATGATTCAACAAATCCATTAAAATTTAAATTACTCTACCAAAACACATTGAAACAAATTCTAAGGAACAGAAAAATGTAAAATGAATTCTAACAAAATATAACAACATTAAAAATTGGATCGAAAACGACATTAAAGTATGAAATAAATCGTCAAGTAAACAGAAAACGCCATTAAGTACAGTTAAAGTGTAACAGTAAAACGAAAGAAATCTATTCCATAAATTAAACTACAAGAAAAGATCCAGTCAGAGAACGTCATCATAACTGCAAATTTAAATTTTACCTTACTGAATAATTACAATAATTAATAAATTTTAAATTAAAGATGGAGCAATAAAACATGAAGGAAAATACTTACGGCGAGCAAAATCTAAAAAAAAAGTATCCAAAGGATATGAATGACTAATTTTTAAATCAACAACTTAAAATAGTTAAGAGTGAAAAACATTCCACGATGTAAAATTTTATAAAATGTTTCGACATTCTAAAAATTAAATATACAGCTTACGTTGCCAATTTTCAGAAAAAAAAAATCAACTTTCAGAAATTGAAAAATATAATTCTATAGAATAAAAAAGAAAAAAAAAATATGAGACAGATCAATTACTATTTTGTGTATCGCCGATTGGCCAAACGAACAGCGAATCAGCTTTGTTGTAGGGTTTCTAATATTGCTCTGTCGCCAATTGAGGTAGCGGGTTGCCAGAATGAAATATTTATCGCCGCGACCCGGTTACCGTAATTCTACCCAGGGTTACCATGAAAGAATATCACGGTTTTAAAAATTTATGTTCCATAATTACAATTAGAACTATAAGTGATACATATAAATAAAGATAAACTGTTCAGGTTTCTTTTCACTCACATGTTCGATGTGTGCACCTTTCGTAACGCGACACACATTTAACATACATTTTGCAGTCTTTGTTTCTTAGAGCAGGAATTAAAATAGATGGAGCAAGTCCAATCATTGGCATAGCAAAAGCTGACCCACAGACCCCAAGTCAAGTGACTCAACAACGACGAATGGTTGGCGCGTTTTGCGCGAAACAAGCGTAAGAAACCTGATTTCTTCAAATGCTTTGCTTTAAAATTTATCGCATGACTTGGGGGTCTTGGTTTCATGAATGAAAGTCGTCACTCCCCCTATTTTATCTCTGCTCAATGGTTTGTCTATTTTTCGTGATGCTACACATATGCGCTCTTTCAGTTTTTGCAATGTTGTAGGCAGTGGTGATGTATAAACAGTGTCTTTGACGAAACCCCATAAAAAAAAAATTTAAAAACCACATGAGACATGAAGTTAGGTTTGGGGATCTGGCTTGCCAACGTATAAAGGGTAAATCATCATCACACTTGCACGTCCAATCCAGCGTTGCGGAACGTCAGTGGCGCATCAAGGTGGAGGGTAAAAACACCCCCCAGAGGGCCTGGTTTTTACAACGATGCCAAACCTAACATAGTAGTTAATACACGTGTAAGGACTGTTGTGACCAAAAAAATCCCCTCCATAAGGTATTTCTGGCTGCGCTATTGCTGAACCTGCAGATTGAAGGAGTTACTGTGTGATCATGGATTGTATGGAAAGACAAACATCCGTTTTACAGTCGGAAACGGACAAATCTATTATTTTTAGCGGTCAGCTTTTGCAGAAGCAGAGTCTCATTCAAATGAGCGGAATACACGCATCAAATTTTTACTTTTCCGCCTCATTCAGATAGATTCGTCTCATCTGGACGTTTGAAAATTCCATACAATCCGTGGTTGGACAGTACGAACGTTAAAAAAAACTTGGATAGTTTATTTTTATGCATCACTAGCATTCCCGTACCCGGCATTGCTCGGGTAATGTAATTAGCAGGGGTTAACAGTGCTTGGTGCACCTAGTTTCGAAAATCCCCTATAATAATTACTTGTTACCTATAACTTTTTCTAATTTGGGGAGGATCCCGGGACCCCTGGACTCCTTACATATATGCCCTTGTCCTTAACCGATCTTTAACTGTTATTAACGATCCTTTTAAAGTATTGATTATCTTTGCAAACACAGGCCATCCACATTTTATTGATATACCTATGTTTAAGCAAAAACTTCTTTGCATACAACATTTTTAGTTTTTTTTTTTTTTCTGGTGCTAAAATTATTAAGCTGCTTGATGATCTGACTTTGGACCAAGCTACATAACATTGGCCGTGTGAAAAAAAGTCTTCTCTTAAATCGATCCCTGCTACTTTTAATGTCTGTCCTTGTGACTTAATAATGGTTATTGCAAAGCAAACTTTAACAGGAAACTACACTCTTCTAACTTCAAAAGGATAGTCCGCCTGTGATGATGTTCTTAAAAACTTCGTTTCTAGTTTTGAAAAAATGAAAGCAATAGACAGAAACATTACGATTTGACTTGAGAAAAGCCTCGAAGAATCACGTGAGAAACAAAAAACAATATCAAATTTATAGTTCGCTATCGATCAAAAGTTGAGATGAAGTATTGAATACTAATTTGAATGGAGGAAAGCCTTCGAAAATAAGGGATTTGAATTTCAATGACAGATTTTAATTTCGCAGAAATTAATGGGTTTTAATTAATTTCTCCCGAACTAATTGAGATTTCGAAAAATCCTTTCTTAGTGGTTACTTTCGTAATCATGCGGATATGCTTGCCAAATTTCAAGTCTGAAGCTTCAGTGGTTTTGGCTGTGCGTTGATATATATATGTATATATACTCGTATATGTTATCTCAGGACATTGATTTTTATATATTAAGATTTATAGTGGTAAGTGTAATAGTTTATGAAATACATATTTTTTAAAACCGGGATATTCTTTTATGCTAACCCTGCATTTATTTGGTGAATTATTCAAAGGCGCCCATATAGGGGGCAAAGGGGGAGGCTCAAGCCCGTCCCCCCCCCTTTTGAAAGGAGAACTTCCTTGCTTTAGAGTGCTTTTCTCTTTGCAAAAATGTATAAAAATTTCTTTGCCCGCTATTAATGAATAAGTTATTAAAAATGTCAAATTTTAGTGTCTCTAATATGTACTGAAATCGGTTTCCATGAGGAAAATATTCTGCTAAACCAAGGGGAAAATTTTTGACCCCCCCCCCCTTCAAATTTTGTATATGGACGCCCTTGGAATTATTTGCTTTATAGGGGCTTTATTCAATTATTTGGCTGATTTTTTTCATTTTAGTGGAACTTTCAGTCCAGTTCTTCTTAACTTGTTTTGTTTAAAAATTAAACTTTAGTTTTAAATTTCATCAACATTGTTTTGGGTAAAATTAAAAAGTAAATAAGAGCCATTCCACAAAAAAATCAGCCCTTTATAAATTTCATTCAAAAGTAATAATTTCAAAGGGTAATGGACGAAATTTTTTGCTTAAGAAATTTATTCGAATATTAATTTTTGGACCCAAAAATGGCATCGAATGGCTCTTTCTACCCGAAATCTTGATCCGATTATCTTGATTTCAGTCTCATTCGAAAGCCCGCAAAAATTACCACCAAGGCTGTAAAATCACGATGAGAAGAGTTATAAGCATTTTTAAGCAAAGGAACATCAATATTAATTAAATTTATAATTTATCGTCTGCCACAAGTATTTTCAGAGATAGACCGCGCAAAGCCGGGCGACGCAGTAAGTTTTTAATAAAAATCATTCATTACTGACTTATAATGAAATGATTTTCTGCTAAAGGGCAAGCTTTAATGATCTCACGGGGGAAGGAAGGAAAAAAAAAAAGGCATACTAAACCGCAATCGTGTTGGAAAACAGATAAGAACCACCATTATTAAATTAATGACTTGACTCCTTTGGTGTGAGACGTACGGACTGCTCTGGCACTAATAGACCTTTGGCATCGTAAATCTAGATACGTGATGCAACCCAACAATACGTACCAGTTAATGTCGTATCAATCTCCAACCGGTTTCCCACCAGCCATAAATAACTGCGACACTCCCCGATTTTAAACTTACCTCGGCTTGTCATCACTTGCTCACGGAGGATCCAAATAAAAAATAAAAGGTCATGAGGATCGCGCTACATACGTATAAAATCAGAGCCTGATCTAAAAAAAACGCCGCTAATGTGGTGTGATATCACACTTGTTATCTCCAGGCACCATGCATCAAGCGGCAAAGGTGTCTGACACCTTGGAAGCATCCGTGGTTTGCACTTTTTGAGAAACTTGCGAGGGTAGGGACATTTTTTGAGTTAACATGTGCCCTAATCTGCAAATTAATGAGAAAGTATCAACTGGATTAAATTTTATCTACTTAAAAATGAAAAAAAAAAGGAGGAAAACAATATTATAATTACGTATCTAAATGTTTATAAAACTAAATAGCAAAAATTTAAGCACAAAACGAACGTTTCTATTCCGAAAGAAATTATCAAAAAAAAAAAAGCAATAAATTGTATTTTTTTTCCCAATAGGGCTGCGTCAGAAGCAGTATTTTTTTGCAGACCTTGTGCGATCCTCCGATATATTATCCATTCCTTCATGTCGCATCACTATCGGCGGATGCCATTACCACGGGAATTTGGACGCTCAGTTTCCCCACCAGATGGAGGCACCTGGTCTCTATTCGATGCGAAACTGCACTAGTGATTCAATTTTGTCAAACGAACGAGTGAAACGAGTACTCGAGGGATCTTGAACATGCCGCATAATCACACGATATGTACGCTGTGGACTTCCTGCATCTTGAAAATCCACCAACGGGAGCCAGGATCGACTCTGCACCTTTAGACATAAGAGACCAGTGCCTAACCACTATACCGTTCTGTCGGCAATAAAAGCTAATGAAGTGAGATTTTTGAGGAGCAATCTATCAAAAGGAAACGTATCCACTTTTTAGGAAATCTGCTAAAGTTACCAGTAGCGTAACTAGGGGTTGGCAGGAGTGGCTCACGCCAGGGGCCCAGCAGCCAGGGGGCGGCATTTCGGCTAATTAAAAAAAAATTTAAGAGGTTTTTTTTTGATAATAGAATTTGAAAAATGCTTTTAAAAAATTAAAAAAACTTGTATGAAAAATAGTTAGAGGGGGTATATATAATCTAATGAGAAGGAACATTGGGCATCATTGAAACAATTCTAAAAAAGAAAATAAGAAAAAAAAAATACAATTCTGCCACCTATTTTTCAAATGAATTAATCAAAATGTTCAAAAAAAAAAAAAGGGGGGGGGTTACAAGGACCTCCGATGACTTCACACATGGGCAAACCCGGGGGGGGGGGAGGCGCAATTTCTTTAGTTCGCTAGAGGCGCTAGAACCCACAGTTACGCTACTGAAAGTTACGACTCATTTTTTTCTTATTTTTTACATCATTCAGATGGCCTTGATCGAACCTCTAAAATGCCTTGTTAGTCTCTAACAGTCCAGATGGAACAAGTCCTAGTTTATAAATTTGACCTTTCGATCAAAAGGTCCCAAATGCGTCCGATTTTCATTTCGAACAAAAAGGAACGCGTATCCTGATTAAAACTGCTGAACGATTTTATTTATTTATTTATTTTTCAAAAGAGCTCATGTCCAAAGCCTCCAAATTTTAAAATCCACTAGTTTTATGTTCAAGTACTTGGATGGGAGGATGTGAGGCAGTAATATATTAGGGTTTTGGTGAAATTAGAACTAGCAACGTTCAGGTTTTCGATCAAAGGGGCACATTTTTTTGTGCATTTTATCAATTATGTTGTCAGGATATATGATAAAACTATTTTTCTGTTAGCTTAACTCGTTTTTTTTCCACCTCTTGAACACTTTTAAAAAATGGCTATGTTCCCTTTTGATGAATTAGTAGTTCTTATTTATCGTCAGTAAAAAAAAGAACAGTAACAATAATAATAATTAGAACAAATAACATAATTTTTTAAAAAATACTAAGCACTTTTCATAACGCACTCAAAAGGACAAAATAATCTTTCTGGGTCAGAAAGGACAATTTAAGCATACCTGTAGTTTTTGAAAATTCCAAGAAAATGACACCACAAACGGAGAAAAGTGAGGCTCAAGTCATGAAGAGAATTTCTTATCATTATCTAGCTTTCAATAATAACTTTGAGTGCTGAAACATGCATATTTTTCTTATTTGGAAAGTTTGGTTTGAAATGACTAGAACCGCACTTTTCTTCGTTTAAGGTGTCATTTTCTTGGAATTTTCGAAAACTACAGGTATGCTTAAATTGTCCTTTCTGACCCAGAAAGGTTATTTTGTCCTTTTGAGTGCGTTATGAAAAGTGCTTAGTATTTAAAAAAAAATTCTGTTATTTTATTCTTTTTAGTGTAAATGTATTTCAGAAATAGAATAATTTTACCATCACAAAACTTCACCTTATCTTTTTCATATAAATGCTCGGTACTAAAAGGAAAAACACCTATATACGTGTCTAAAACTTAAAGCAGTTAGCAATAAAAATTAATTCTTGCTCCTCTCTAGGATTTATGCTTGCCAATTTCATCCTTGCTTCAGAGAAGCCTTGATTCAAAATTTTCATTATGATTGCTTTTAACATTACTGTTGCAAGGCAACAAAATTTGTAACAATGGGTTTTATATTTAAACATTTAATGGGGAAATTACATGAAATTTGCCACGAAATTTGCTATTTTCCATCCTACCAAAATAATAATTTTATTTCAGAATTTTAATTTTTCAGCATTAAGTTGTACCTTAAGATTAAGCAAATCCTTTAGTGAAATCCAGAAGTCTATAAGTGATCTAGTTGCTTGAGTATAAGCAAAACCAGGTCTCAGATGACTCCGTGACAATCAAGCCAAGTACATATAAGTATAATAAAAGTGCTTAAAAACAAACAAAATTATCAATGAGGCAGTTGGAAGCACAGGGATGTAAGTGGATATTTTCAAGTTTCGAGTAAAACGCGTTTAAAGATAACGTCCTAATGTAGGCTTTCATTGAAAAGTTTTTCGAAATCATGCTGCATAGCGCTACCCACCGGAGCTACTTGTACTATCTTTCGCCCAATGACAGAGGAGAGGTTCACCTTCCATTTGTACTAGTTATCTCCAAATTTTTAATTTTGCCACTTACATCCCTTTGCTTCCCACTGTCTCAATTCCCGTTTTAAATAAACTGTAAGAGGCGTTGTAATCTCTGACCATTAGAAGAGGTATTCAGTAAGTTACCGCCCTTTAGCCAGGACTAAGGCAGAAATACATAAGGCGGTGTATTTCATGCATTAGAAGAGATCCCCTTGCGCAGGATGTGACCTATCCAATGAGACATTTGCTTTGTCCGAGCAAAATTGCAATGTTTTACCTCTTTGTCTAATTTCTTAAATCATTGCAAAGTGACGAAATCAAGCTTTAGAAAAGCGAATTAAAACGAGCTGATGTGTGCATCACATGATTTCCTTTTACTCCAATTAATGTAATTTCCCCATTATTGGCAATTTTAATGTGATTCAATTGTTTACTCTCTAAATATCGCCAAGTAGCCAAATTGAAACCAAATTTAAAAAAAAAATTGCCAAATTTGTCGCCAAGTTGGCGTCAAAACTTGGCGACCAAAAGACTGACGGTATATTGCCAAGTGTCCGACAAATTATAACACAACTTGAGTTTATATCGAAATTAACAACGATTTCCCCCCTTAGGAACATCCGAATGCAACCAAAAGGGAAGGTGCACAACTAGGCCCCACTAGGAGTCTACGTACCAAATTTCAATTTTCTAGGACGTACCGTTTTTGAGTTATAAGAGACACATACACACATACAACTCACATACATACGTACATACGGACGTGACGAGGAAATTTCGTGGTAATTAACTCGGGGGGTCGTCAAAATGGATATTTCGGGTGTCTGTAGGTTTCTAAGCATATATCCACGTGTGATCGAGTCGAAAATAAAAAAAAAACTCAACATTCATTCGGGGTGAGAAAAAATGGAAATTAAGGTCGATTTTTGAGTGAAATTTTTTTTTTCGCGAATACAATACTTCCTTTTTTGTAAAAGGAAGTAAAAACACTGTTTGTGTGAATAACTGTAAATCAGACTATAAAATAAAATTCCAGATAATAAATTGCCAACGTCAAAATGGATCACGTGGTCACTATCTGCCAATAGCAAAGACAATAGAATGAAAAAGGCATTTAACCATATTAGTTTTGACTCAAAGATGCTAAATAAATTTTCAGGAAAGAAGCAATGAGCAATCAGTAACTCATCTTCGATTTTGAAGGAAGTCATGGACTGTCTTTGAAGGAGCGTCAGAGTGGAGAGAATATATAATCCTCATATATATAATAGCTTCATGTATATAGTAGCGAATTCACTGATCGAGTAACGCTCTGACGTCATCAGCAGTGAAACTCGCGCCATAGCATGTTAATTTGATAATATGTTTTTTGGTAATGTTTGACATGCAGGGCTTTATTTTGACAAGGCTGAACTGGATCCAGTAACTTAATTATTTTACTGGTAAGACTCATTTTAGGAGAATGAAAAAACGAAAAAGTGGTCAACCATGAACGCTACCTACTGGAGTTTAGGGTTAATCCACTGGAGTTCGGTTAAAATTCCAACCATCAAAATATCACCAAACAGGCAATTGTTACGTTCAAATGTAGAAGCAATGGGTTTGTTTCCTTCAGTCAAAAGTACTACTTTTAGTCACTGAAAAAAATAACATGGACCCAGAAAATACTTTCATTTTCCCAACAGTTTTTTTTAATTATTTTTTTAAAATGTCCGATTTTGAAAAGAAGGCGTGGTCTTTATGACGTCACAAATGATGCAATTTGGCGCATCTTTCTACCACGTTTCCACATTATGATAATCAAGAAGCGAATTAAATATTGCGCTCTACGCTTGCTATCAACCATATCGTTGCCAATACACGTGAGTAAAGATGCGAATTAAATATTTTGCTCTGTGAATGGCAACACTGAATGGCATTTCATCATTTGTGATGTCACACGACAGAAGCGTAAACAATGAAAGCGCACCGATTTAAGCAGTTTTTTAAAAATATTAAACTTGAATAAATTATTTAAAAAATGGTGAGATCCTATGTTATTAAAGCATGCTCCTTCAGAAAAAAAAAAAAAAAACTTTTAAAATTTTGGAAACGACCCCATTTTTACCCATCATACCTTGACGGGCGATTTTATAGTAATTTTATTATGTCTTAAAAATTTATACGGACATTGCTCATTTTAAAATCTGTGTGTGTTTCTATATATTTTCTTACAATATCTTTCAATAAAATTGTTCAACAATTTTCATTATTTAAAAATTCTTCTTGTTTGAGTTCTCAAGAATTTTCTTCCAGGCCTCTCAACCCATCAACCTATCTGTGAATAGTCGGTCTCTAGTTGTAGCTTCAGTGACTTTGGTCAAAAAAAAAGTGTCTGCGCTGGACGTTCACTGTTTTATTTAACAACGTAGCCAGATCATTTAAATCTGTGAATTTTTATAAATTTGGCAATATCAGGCTCCATTAAGGCACGATAAAGTTCTAAATTAGAGCGTCTGTCCGTCAATTTGTGTTTCTCCAAAGGTGGCTCTCAGTATCCCTCGCTCAAGCTCAAAGACAACAAGAACATTCAAATTGAGTCTTCTTCAGAAACCTGGACAATGACACAGAACAACAAATATAAATTACACAGCAGTAAAAAAAATGGTTAGTATCTTATACAGTAAAAGCTGTGAAGTTGACCACCCTTGTAAGTTGACCACATGTCTAAGTTGGCCGCTTTTTTTCAGGCACGGAATTAGCCCTTATCATATAAATCAACCTCTGTAAGTTGACCACCTGTTTAAGTTGACCGCTAAAAGTAGTGCACCGCAGGTGGTCAACTTACACAGGTTTCACTGTATAATTAAAAACTGAGCATGTATGTACCTATCTGTGTATCTATGAACACACAATGGTCAGTGAACTGACCATTGAACTAGGTATCGATAAATTCGTTTTTTCCCCGTCTTTATGTATGGCTATTTAACATAATCCTCCGATAAAAATTAGTGGAGATATCAGTTAAAAACTATGTATTAATTATGATACTTAGATTTCGACGTAAAGTCCCTATTTTTCGAAGGCTTTCCTCCGCTCAAATTATTATTCAGTGCTTCATCTCAACTTTCCGCTACAATACTTTTATTAAAATTTATAGCGTGAAGAAAATCATTGAGACGAGAGATATGCTGTCATTTTTTTTCCTCGAATGTGAACAAATAAAATTCTTCCTTTTGTTTCAAAGGCTTTTCCTGTAATCGGAAGATTTAAATTGTTTACTTTTTGGTTATTTTTCCGCAATCTTCCGCAAAATTGTACTGATTTTTTTTTTTTTTTTTTTTTTCAAGCCTGATTATTGAACACGCCTCACTTGACATAACTTTCACTTTCGAGGTGGACCGTGCAAAGCCGGGCGAGGAAGCTAGTGTTTTTGAATTAAATATTTAATATGTTAAACATTAACCAACTTCAGGGACTAATTAATGCACATGTATAATGTTTAGTGGAGGGGTGTAAAAACCTACATCACCCGAAAAAAAATGTAAAAGCATGCAAATACACTGTTAAAACCAGGAGTTCCACAGGGGTAAAGAATTTCACCCAAGGGTGAAAAAACAGTGCCTCTGGGTGAAACAGAGGCTAGGAAGTGTCGTTAAGGTGCTTTTGGTTCCTCAGTGAGTGAACGACGTCAACAAATGTGCTAAAAGACCATTCAATAGGAGAGCGACTCCTTGCGCATGCGCTCTGACTTATCGTCCAACGAAACTTCAGTTTGAATGGCGAACGATGGAAGTTGCAACGAAATTTACTTTCACATTGAATGAAGTACAAAACTGAAAATTTCGTGGATTAATCTTCGAAATCTCGCGTAAGTAAAGGCATTTGATCATATTGTAGTTCTTAGAACTTTCGAACATATTTAAAGTGTTTAAAGTATGTTGACAACTCTTATTGTTCCGTTTATCTTATTAAACATTTAATGTCTTGTTATTTATATCCTGCAAAACTGTTACCTAAAACTATCTATCAGTACTATCTTGAACAACAACAACATTAAAAATAAAAACGTTTAAATCAGCTGATAATTGAATTGCTAATTCCGGAATAAAAATGCATCGACGTAAACAGTCTATATACCAATGTCTATTTCTTCTGAATGAAATAACTATTAGTGGAAACGAACAGAGCAGCAACATCGTGTTTTGGTTAACGTATCTTTCTCAGGCGTTATTGCATGAAGCTAATGTAGTTATCTGCTCGTTTTTATTTTTAATCTGACGGAAAACTTGACATTGGAAAGAAGGGCTTTTAAATTAGTATTTATCTTGTACGCATAAGGATACTCAAATATCGAATCTTATAATAAGTATTGATAAGTTACGCTCGATTAAAATTTTAAACGTTTATGAAACGCTTTTATTTTTCTATGATTCTAATCTAATGTTACCTAATATTTCTGGTTGTTCCGGCAAATGATTGATAAATACCTTCCCTGTTCATTTTCGGTACGGATTATAGTAAAAATTGTCAACAACATATTAATTACTGAGCAATTCAAGTGTGAGTATAAGAAAGTTAGTGCACGAACAGACAAATTAAAGTCATGAACACTTCTAAACTATGTTCGAAAGTTGAAATGTGATCAAATGCCTTCGTATATATAAATCAAAATAAATAAAGCACAATTGTATTCAAAAACGCACACAACACGGGGGGGGGGGGGGGAATCCCTATAGGAAGCATTAAAGGTGCCATTTTTCTCACCTAGGGTACCATCTTTTCACCTACGGTGCACGTTGGGTGAAGGGAGCCAGTTTTTCACCCTTGCTAAGGGTGCAATTTCGACTCTTTTTCGGGTGTCGCTGGTGAACAAGCGTTTCACCCCTGACAGGTGCCAAACGCAACCTGTAGTTTTAACAGTGTATTTTGCTTTTTAAGTGCGCGAGAGTGTTACCCTTGAGCAAAAACTGACCGAGAAAAGTTGACATTATGACGTCCAAAAATGTAAAAATTTTGCAGTTTGTGTGACCTAAAGCTTATCACACTGCGCTAGTACTTGACACTTAAAAAGAAAAAAACAAATTAACAAGAGACAATATAAAATTGTACAAAACTTACAACATTATGAAATGTTTTTTGACTTTGCAATTACGGTTCAGTTTATTTTTAACTGATCTTTCGGCATCCGTGTTTCTCTGGTTAATTTCTGTTCTCTTTATCAGTGTCAACTACTAGCGCGGGGGAGCAGACAGACTAACATTTTAGGGTGGGGGGGGGGCGGTCGTGCTGAAAAATGTAGAGTTTTGGGTACGGAAAATTTCTGGAACTATTTGGTTGTCAGTAAAAAGAGTCAAGTCGGCCAGGGATACGGAACCTAGTAGGGTATAAACTGTATTAATTCATTTCAGGAGCAATGAAAGGAAATATTACTTAAAATATTCACTTAAACAAAAAAATTAATTAAAAAGATTCCAACAAACACATGCATTTCATTTATTAAGTACTTGTACACAATGTGAAAAAACAAATTGCATAATATTTTACACTAGTGGTACCCGCACGGCTTTGCTCGTAATAGAAAAATTAAAAGGTCTTTTGGTTCGCCTGTACATTTACAAATAATGTGTGGTGAATTTCCCCGCCAATTGGCTTGTACCCATGTTACGGTTAAACGTTATGATAGTTTCGTATCTCTCCAATTGGCTTGTGCCCATGTTACGGTTCCACGTTATGATAATTTCGTAATTTACTCGTCCATCTTATGATAATTTTGTTTTTAAAATTGGAATAGAAAAAGAACCACATCGAATTTTCGAAAAATCGCTTCGAGGTGCACACCCCCATGCTACAAACTAACTTTGTGCCAAATTTCATGAAATTCGGGCGAACGGTCTAGGGGCTATGCGCGTCACAGAGGTCCAGACATCCTACAAACATCCAGACATCCTACAGACATCCAGACAGAGAGACTTTCAGCTTATTATTAGCAAAGATGTTCAATTACTAAATTATGATCATATACAATAATACTGGATGCATAATATTGCGCACGGTTGAGGGAGGTTCACGACCCCCATGACTCTCTCCTTGTATCCCCCTCTGACTATTAGTGTGGGTGACAACTGCTGGTCGCTTTAATTTACGCGAATTTGCAACGAACAAAAAATTAAAATATATAAAAAAAAAGAAAAATTAATTTGAATTTTGACCTCTTGAATTCAAATTATGCTTTTCGCAATCACGAATGTGTGTGTTTGTATGTAGGCGTGTGAGTTTATGTGTGTGTGGGGGGTATGCGTGTTTGTGTGTAGGGGTATGTGTATATGTGTGTAGTCATATGTGTTTGTGTCTGTGTGCAGGCATGAGTGTGTGGGTAGTTGTGTGTGTATGTGTTTGTGTATGTGTGTGTGGGTGTATGTATGTGTGTGTATGTGTTTGTGTGTGTGTACGTGCGTGTATGTATGCGCGTGTGTAGGATATTGACTCAACCTGGAGACTGTTTTCGCTATAGGAGCAGCGTCGTGAGGAGCCGGTCGACGGTGGTGCTGGCAGAGGGGGCTGGTGGGAAAAGAAAATGATATCACGCCAAAACAGTCAAATGAGAACAATAAGCAATCGTGATTGTTTAAAAAGAAATTCCTGCTGCATTTTAAGTCAGACTTGTGTGAAAAAACATTTCATTATGATTCTTAAAACAGTCCAACGTGAAATCTATGAAGCAAAAAGGCGTTTTTCCAGCAAAGGTGACAAAACATCATCAACGCGGCGGAAAACCATTTTATTCTCATTTCGGCTCTTCTTTTCTTATAAGCCAGAAATTGCTTTCAGGAGCCGCACTTAGGGTATTAGCATGCATTAATTACCTCCGAACCGATACTAATGACTCCTCGCACGAAAGGCACCGCGGCACCTCTAGTAATTAAGTGGGCTACCCAAGGCGCTACGGGTGGTCCCCAATGAGAGTTATGGCTCCTCCCACTTTATTCTTCGGTCCCCTGTAATCGGAAGGGAAGGTAATTTTTAAGTAAGTTGATACACACGTGATGCTGATACACCGCCACTTTCCCGAAAGGACTTTTAGGGTTGAGTTGTTTCACCGCCTCTTTAAAGACTATTTGTAAGGAAATGCATTTAATTTTAATGTTCTGGAAATTATAGCCTCTGGAAAGAGAATGGAGCATGAGAAAAAGGGACTGCTTTCTTCCTTTGGAAGTTAGTAGCTATAGATAAGGCTTTCTTCTCACTAATATATTCGCAACTCCAATATAAACTATAGGGGGCGCTGCAGCCACTGTTTAATGGCGGATGAAAAAAGGTAAAACAAACAAATGCCGTAACTTATAACTTGCTTTGACGCTTTGTGAATGACAGTAATTTTTCATCGTGTTTGTGGGAAGCTTTCTTTTCTATTCTTGTGAAATTACATTACACCATGAAATGTCTGAAGCCTGTAATTTACCCCAAAGAAAACACGTGAAATGGAATGTTTTACCTTTTTCGGTAGTATAGTTAATCACCGCAAGGTAGCTTATTCGAGCTCTGGAGTTGCGAATTGTGCGGTTCGGGTTGCTTGAAGAAAACTTAATAACATTTAAGAAAAAAAAAAAAATCACGACATTTAATTATCTACACATGTGCAGTTAAAAATAAGATGACGGAGAATCTCACACGACGTTCCATCCTATTTCAATATAAAAACAAAATTGTACATCGTGTTCAATGGGGATGAGCCGACAATCAAATTGGCTGATTACTGATTACTCGGCTGTTGGTTATCGGTATAAACTAGTAATTTAAAATGGAGCCATCTTTTTGTGGATATGGCTGGCGTGCATTATAATATAGACACCCTGATTTGATATGTTAACTTGGTGCGAACCTTTCCTGCAAAGCTCCAGGGGTGCACACAAGGGGGGATTATGGCGCAAGTTGCGCCATCAAAATTTTTGGGGGGATTTTTAAAATTGCTTTTTATTTATTTATTTATTGATTCATTTTAAATTTAAATTAGTATTTATTTTAATTTATTTCATTCTGTTTATTTTTTATTTCATTTATTTAGTTTGTGTGTTTGGTTGTCATTGGCGTAGCACAGAAATTTTCTAATAAAATAATAGTAATAATTAAAAATAATTAAATACATAAATAAATAAAAAATATTTAAAAGAATAAATAAATAAAAAATATATTAAAAAGAAAAAAAAATATTTTAAAAAATAAATAAATAAAATAAAATTAAAGAGCTAAAAACAAAAAAGAGAGAGAGAATTGAGGAAAATTGGGGGGGGGGGAGAATTTGTGCCATTGAACTTCGGGGGGGGGGGGGATGGGCACACCTGCAAAGCTCAGCATGGATTTTTAGGGCTAATCACACAAGTCTTGTAGCAGATGAAAGAATACTTTAGTAATACGTATTAGTACCATTTAGAACAGCAACTTAAAAACGTAAAACTAAAATAAACAGTAATCTGAAGATAGGACAGCATTTTGATTCCCTGATTTTACGACTAAGACTTGAGAAGGATAAACAAATATATACTTCACTTCTCCTATTAACCACTAAAAAGATAATATTCTTTTACGCAATTTATTGCTTGAACAACCCATTCATGTCGGTTGGTACAAAAATATACCAACCGGGAAAAAAATTATAATTCGTCCTCACATGATGCTATCTCCCCAATAGCTGTACATTTTACATAGTAAATAATCACAAAAAGGGAAAAAAAATATGTTTACTGTATCTTTGTTAAAAACGGTCGTAACAGTAGGCTTAAAACTTGAATAAATCATAACTCCAAAAGCATTCGTCTTCCGTCAAAAAGTAAAATGCAAGTTTTGCATGTATTTTAGTAATCTCAAAAAGGTTTAAAAATTGTACCATAATTGTAACAGTGTATTTGATTCAGATATACTTTTAAAACGTTGTTTTTATCTTTGTTTCGTGTTATGAATTCTCTTTTACTTTCAATGGTAGAAAATTGTACCAACCGGCGAATATGTAGTCACTGTCTTGCTTCGGGCAAATGAAGTGTTTAATCTAAAATTTGTACAAATAAGTGATATTTTTTAAAGATTTTTTAAGTATTTTGGTAGTGTTGTTAATTCATTATGGACGTCATGGACGCAAAAAGCTGATAAGAGGAAATTCGATTAGATTTGAATATAAGCGGTGGGTGTTATTCTTGTAATACGGACTTTTATTTTTTTTCGGTACCATTTTGCGTCACCTAGACGAATTGGTATAGCATAAAATATTAGTATTGGTATAGTATTTGTATAGTATATTGGTATAGTATGGAAAAATAATAAGAACCTAAGTACCAGAGGAAACGCATGCCATTATGGGCAATTTTTTAATTTTATTCCTGTGCTAAATGATATTCTTTCAACTTATACATTGAAAGAGTATACAAATGTATGTTCCATTGGGTTCAAGAAATGAAATGAAGAAATACACACACAATCAACCAATAACAGCATGTGGTAATGCTGCAATAAAGATGATGCTGTAAAATGGAACGGCAGTACTGCAGTAGCAATTACAAGCAATAAAGTATTCAGGACATGATGTGAATCAAGCAGTAAATGAGATGCTTTTGAGAAAAATAATTTTATTATTCAAATATCGTAGTTATTGAAACACATAGCAAGTGCATCTGTCGGAGAGACCTTTTTGATCCGTAGAAGAATACGGTATTAGAAATTGTTGCAAAAAAGAAAAAAGATGTGGAGGTCACTTTTTTTTGGGGGGGGGGGGCGATTTCTGCAAAGGTGCTGTAAAAGAATGGCGAATGTTCCAGATTTTTTGAAAAGAAGATTCGCTATTCATTCCGAGAAGATTGTGATGCATAAATATTCGGTTAAAAAAATATTCAATTCGAAATTTTACTACATTTTTAGTATCGATTTTTTCAAGTTCATATTTCATAAAATTTTATTTTACAAAATGAACACATTTCTTTTTTCTTTTGAAATAAATGAAATTGTAATTAGAAAACTCTTTTATGTAAGTGTAAGTAATATTCTACAATTATAAATAATTATAAGTGGTAATCAATGCAATTATTGCAATCAAACAATAAATGTAAAATTTGCAAACAAAATGTGCTCACACCATACAAACGCCGGTTGGTATAAAAATCTACCACAAAAATAAAAATAGAAAATTTAACGGGAAAAATTAAATTTGTATATAATGCACTTACTAGACATAAAATAAATAAATACTAATAAAATTATCACAGTTTATTGTTTTGTTCGAAACCGGCATTAATGGGTTAATGCTGATATTTACTTTCAGCAAAGGGTTCCATTCAAGTGTGAATGCAAGAAATAGGTCTATACTAGGCTAACCCCCCCCCCCCCCCCGCAAAAAAAAGGAAGTCGAAAGGATTTTTAAAGTTGCACATCGTCTTACATTTTTCCTTTTATGTGAAAACAATTGTAAAAAAAGTTTCGTGTAATTTGAACGACTGCAACCCGTGCCGACTTGCGTCTGAAAGTGTGAACCAGCTCTGTGTACTAGGCGGAATTGGAAAACAGCTTTTTTTTGGAGTTCGAAATTTCATGTTTATGAAATGTTAGCCCTATAGCTCCACATGTACTACAAAAATATTGTCCAGTAGGTGGCCTAAAAATTTTATTATTACTTTTTTTTTTTTTGAGCAATCACATAGCTTAATGTTCTTCTCATTTGCCTGTTTTGAATTCCTATGATTTTATTTTCCCTCGCCTCTCCCTCTGCATCACCACCGTCGATCGGCTTCTCGATGCTGCTCCTCTGGCGAAAACCGTCTCCAGGTTGCGTCCATATCCTACTCACACACGCATACATACACACGTACTCATACCTGCACACAGACACAAACACACACGCCTACATACGCACACACACACTCGTGATTGCGAAAAACATAATTTGAATTCCATATGTCAACATTCAAATTATTTAATTATTTTTTAAATAGATTTTTTTTAAATTTATCTTTTAAAAAAGTTTACATAAATTTAATTAACTGACAAGTTCGAAAATTATAAGCGAACACATTTTCACATCAACATTTGCAAAGTAATGATACAAAAATATTATATTTAAAATGAAAAAAAAAAGAAACTTAAATTTTAAAAAATCTATATCTTTGAGTGCTATATGGGAGACTTAAATATTGCAGGAGAGCAGACTTTTATATTTAACCCTAAATACCTACTTTACTGTTTCTATTTTTCAGCTTGATAATATCTTAAAATTTACCTTACATTTTTTAAAAAATATATAGAAATAAAATAAGTTTTTGGAAAAATTTATATCTTTTGGGCCTCTTACTGGACAACTAAATATGTTTTAATTTGGATAAATATTTTTGTGGTACGTGTGGGGGGAATTCAATAGGGGTAACGTTTTATTAGGGGTAACATAAACTTTCGAACTTCCAAAAAAAGTTTTTTTTCGATTCCGCCTAGTACACAGTGCTGGTTCACACTTTCAGACGCAAGTCAGCACGGGTTGCCGTTGTTCAAATTATGTGAAATTTTTTTTACAATTGTTGTGACATAAAAGAAAAAATATAAGAGGGTGTGTAACTTAAAACATCGACTTTCGTTTTTTTTTGGGGGGGGGGATATACTAGTCTATACCTTCCTTAAAGAGACCTACGATTGCCTAAAACTTTGTTTTAAGGACTTCAATTTCGAAAAACTACCAGCGAGGAGTCTGCAGTTCCATATTTGTACCCGAGTATTACTTATAACACCGTTCCATACAAAATGTATCTGAACAAAAATTTTCAACGTAATGGAACTTAATTTAAAAAAAAAAAATAATAATAATAATTTCCAAGTTTGGTAGTGTATTTTGGGTGAACAAAAAGTTATTAAACATAAAATAAAAACAAAAAAAAAAAAAAAAACTTAAAAGAACATTTTATTCATTCAATCATAAAGGCTTCTTATTATAATACTTTTAATTATAACTAAAAATGAGTAAACTCAGAGTTTTTTTTTCTTTTTTTTCAAATCATAAAATGAAAATATGTCGACCACTACGACCACGTGCAATAGCGATTCTGAAAACCCTCGCCATACTACATCAGAAAATAACTTACCTAAACCGATCGAACAGATACAATTATCGAGTTTTAATAGGAACAAATTCATTTTATAGTTTCGTATTTCTTTTTGTATCTATTAACGGAACGCCCAAGCGATCAATCAATAAGGGGTCTAGATAAATGACAGTTATTCTTTAGCGGAAATTATTTTTTCTGCTGTACTTTAGAAGGCTGAATTCGCCAAACATGGCGACATAGCCTTGAAATGTCTTTAATGTCTAATTCTGTGTCACTTCCTGACACCTGTTATATTTCGTTTGCTTTTTTTTTTCTTTCTTTTTTTTTTTTTTTTTTTGATGAAGTTTTTTTGAATTAAGTTTCTGATCATTTTCAATTACTGTGAAGTGTTTTTGCCAGAAACAAGCTTACCAAATAAAATATCGATCTTATGATGAAATCCAACGTATTCAAGGAAAATTTTCAATAAAAACTAAATAAATACAAAGTTTTCAGTTTTTACGAAAAGTGCTAGTTCCTTGTCCAGCAAATCAGAATGTATCTGAGAAGTTATTTGTGTGCAATTCTTTAAGTTATCCTTTCTTTCAAATTTCTATTCAAGTTTTTACTTTTTAATTTCCGTTAATTTATCTGTTTTGGTAATGATTACAGAAATTTTTGATTAGAAAAGTTGCAAAATTAATTTATTAATTTGCTAGTTATTTGATCTGAAACGCTTTTAACCGAAACCTTGATTTTCTAGAATTTAATTTTTCTGGCAAGTAAAAAACATCACTCCAAGGACACTAGAGGCTGTCATTCATGTAGCAGGCTCCGAATTCTCCGTGCTTTTCTATTACTTTATTGAGCAATCACGATTGCTTATTGCTTTCATTTGACTGTTTTTGGCGTGCTATCGTTTTATTTTCCCGCCAGCACCCTCTGCAGCATCACCGTCGACCGGCTCCTCATTGATGCTGCTCATATAGCGAAAACCGTCTCCAGGTTGCGTCAATATCCTACACACACGCGCATACATACACAACTACACACACACATACACCTACACACACATACACAAACACATACCCATACACGGACATAAACACATACACACAACTACCCACACATTCATGCCTACACACAGACACAAACACATATGCCTACACACACATACATATACCTCGCCCCCATGCACACAAACACTCATACACACAACTACCCACACACTCATGCCTGCACACAGACACAAACACACATGCTTACACACACATACACATAGCCCTACAGACAAACACACATACCCTCCACACACAAACACACATACCCTCCACACACAAACACACACGCCTACATACAAACACACTCGTGATTGCGAAAAACATAGTTTGAATTCAAGATGACAAAATTCAAATTAATTTTTCTTTCTTTTTTTTTATTTATTTATTTAATTGCGCGTCTTTTACAAAACCACCAGTAAAGTTTTGGAACACTGTAAATAGATGTCTCAGTTGCCAAATCGATTAACTCCACTTTTTAAAATAATCCTCATTTCTGCTTTAATAGTGCTAAATCAATGCTTAGCATGTGAATTTATATTAAAGTTTTAGTTCAGTACATTTCTGACCATGTGATGGCAGAAAATGTAACACGAGGTCCCATTTACTCCTGTGAATAACACTGTCTTCTTCATCACTTTTCTCGACTTTTTGTCTTATGGAGTTAATCGATTTGGCAAGTAAAGCTTCCAAATATCTCTAGTTCTTGAAATGGGATTCAATAAGAAAGTAATTTAATGTGAAAATAAAGCGATGCTTTAATAAGTAATTGTTTCTTAAATTACGCGTTTATGTTTAAAATTAAAGAACAAGTTAAATGCAGTATTTCATTAATCTTATATAATTTAAAACTGAGCGTATGTACCTATCTATTTATCTATCTATGCCTGAGTTACTTCTCCCGAACGAAAGTGAACTGACCGTCGAACCAGGTATCGATAGATTCGTAATTTTCCTTTCTTTTGTTTGGAAATTTAACATAATCCTTCAATAATATTTAGCAGAAATATCAATTAAAAACTAGCAATTATGATAATTGGATTTCGACATAAAATCCGTATTTTTAGAAGGCTTTCCTCCATTCAAATTATTATTCAGTGTTTCATCTCAACTTTCCGTAACTATGCGTTTATTAAAATTTGTAGCGTGAAGAAAATCATTGAGAAGATAGATCTATTTCTTTTTTTTTTTGGAATGTGAACGAATAAAATCCTGGCTTATGTTTTGAGGCTTTCCCTGTAATTGGGTGATTTAAAATGTTTCCTTTTTGGTAATTTCCCCGCAATCTGCCGCAAAATTGTACTGTTTTTTTTTTTTTTTTTTGTGTGTGTGTGTGTGTTCAATCCTGATTGTTGAATACGCGTCACATGACATAACTTTTATTTCCGAGGTAGACCGTTCAAAGCTGGGCGACACAGCTAGTAACACAACAAAGATTGAAGCTTACCTACTTTGTTGTGTTTTATTTACATTGTATTTTCTTACCTGAGTGATTTATTAGCAAACATTACTACTTATAATTACAACAATTTTAAAATCATACTTAATAGTTATTTTGAAATTCCGTACAAACGCTCAAATCCAGTGTATCGAGGTTCTACTGTGAATACAAAAATGAATGAAATATTTAGTTTTAGTTATAATATCCGCAAGATTATGTAATCGGTCATGCGTCGTGAACATCTCATTTAAACTGTAATAAAATTACAATAATTCGTGCTAATCTTTTTAAAGTACGTCTTTAAATTTCCACGAGAACGGCAAGACCATTCAAAGTTACAATGCAAATAGAGCTCTGGAAGTGTAATTGAAAACAGTTCAGAACTCATTTCCTTGAAACAACTGAAATCACGAGCCGGCTAGTTCACGCTTTTTTTCCTGCCTCCACTAAATACGATTTTAATTGAATATAAATAGAAGTTTCTTTTATTCCATTCAATTAACAGGGACTTCGAATCGCAACTTGCCAAAAGGTTAATTAGATCCGCGAACTAGTTCATAATAGAATCGGCTGGCGGGTGAAGGGGGGAAAAATGTCAAAAAAGATATTTGTCAATTTGTCACTATGTGCAATTTCTTCGGCACCCTTTGAGTTCGTACCGCCTTTTCCGCACCTCAAGAGCCATTTTTTATTAATTTATTTCATAAAGCCCTAAGGGTTTAATAGGTAATTACTGAGCTCTGGCGAAGGCTGCCATCTTGTGTTTTTTCGTCCATCAATATATTGCTGTCAATGGAATGATTAAGTGGTGCTGCTGTAAGCGTTTTTTGCTTTTAATTTCCATTTCCTCTCAGTGTCCGATGAATTTAATCACACCACCTATTAAAAAGGTGGGAAGACACAGAGTAAAATGAGAGATCGTACAAGTAATATTTAACGACTTGAGATTAATAAGTTTGGACCTTGCAGATGTTGATGAAAGCTGTAGTATATTTATTAGAGCGTTCTAGAAATTTTACATATTTAATTTTTTTCTTTAGTAAATTGGATGAATCTATATGATTTATTAATAATTTGACTACTGCTTTACTCTCGTATTTGACTTATATTCAGGTCCCGATTAAGATATTGGTAGGCAGACGGATTTCCCGGGGTCATTGTTGCTCAATATTAATTTTATCTGTTGGCTAAAGCAGTTTTATCAAATTAAGGTTCCTAAAAAAGGGGGTTCAAGGTCACAGCCTAGTTGGCATATTCAAAAAGAATGCACTGGGGCTATTCCACCGTCACGCGCGGGAACACCAACCTCGAAAATTTTTCCAACATTGTTATATACCGTAAAATTTTAATTAAACAGGAACAAGCACATTTTTATCAATCTTTACCTTTGCCAAAAGGGACTCCTGACGCAGTTAAATGTTTTCAAAATATTTTTTTAAATATAAAATTAAATTTATTTGCATGTGTCACGCTCGGGACATTAGAAGTCAACTTCTTATAATTTGCTGCATGAATTAGTTACAATATTCGCTCTATTAATACAGCAACAGGCCCGACGAGGGGCCAAGTTAGCGTAGTCGGAAACAAGGGGCCCGGGCATGGGGGGGGGGAGGGAGTGGCGACACTGAAGAAAAAGAAAGAAAGAAAAAAGAAAGGATGAAAAAAAAGGGGGGGGGAGGACGTAAGGGTAAACAACATGGAGGAGGGCCGTGAAAGTCATTTGTTACGGGATCCATCCTGCATGTATTTGATAACTTCTAGTGCAATTTATGGCGTATATTATAGTCAGTTTAAATGTTTAAATTAGTACAGTTGATGGAAATAATCTTTATTCCTTACTAGAAAATCGCCCGTCATGACGGGTGAAAATTGCTTCTACATTTGAACAAAGCCATTGCCTGTTTGGTGATATTTTGATGGTTGAAATTTTAATCCTAACTCCAGTGGATGAATCCTAAACTTCAGTAGATAGCGTTCATTGTTGACCACTTTTTCGGTTCTTTATTCTAACAAAATGATACAGTCTTACCAGTAAAACAGTAAAGTTACCGCATCCAGTTCAACCTTGTCGCAATAAAGCCTATCCCTACATGTTAAACATTACAAAAACAAATTATCATGCCGTGGCGAGAATTTCATTGTTGATGACGTCAGGATAGTTTCTCGATCGTTAGTTGTATATGAGGATTAGCAGAACAGTTACTATTAGCTGACAGTTTATTTTGATTGCACTTAATACAGAAATTCAATGTCTGTTGTCAAAACCACAAACCCATTCAAAATCAAAGACCCAATGTCACCGCTGAATGATGCACTCAGTGGTAACTCTTCTATCACCACAACTTCAGAAATTAGACCTTTCCATTCTTTATTCGTCGCGTTTCCGTGATTTTTTTTAAAAACAGTGAAAAGCATTTAATAACCTCAGTTACTATGGTATGGTGTAACTTGAGACATCCTCATTATTGTAACGTGTATAGTCAAAATGTTTTTTAATCCGGCTTCACAGAGCAGTTGCTATTTGCTGAGAGTACATTTTGATTGCAGTCAACGTCTATAACCGCGAAAACTACAAACAAATAAAAAATGTCAGCACTAAGTGCTGCATTCGGTGGTAACTCTTCCATCATAGCAACTTCAGATTTCAGACAACCACCTTTCCATCCTTTATTCATCGAGTTTCCGTGAATCTTTTCTTTTATCAGATTTCTTTTAAAATATTTGACAACGACGACTTCAAATCTATCACTGTTAATGCGCGAACAAGCGACGTTGTCCATTCCAAGTAGAATCATGTCTTCCACCACAGCTGGGAGCCTTTCTTATTTCGACGTAAGGGACTTCAGTTTTTATTGTGAATTCTACACGGAAAAAAAACATCGAGCACAGAGTGAAATGATGCGCGAATGACACATAATATCTCCAACGATCAGTTATGATGGATTTGATCATATGATCCATGGATGAAAAGAGAATGGGAAAGTTGCATTCATTCTTTCGGTAATAATTTCTGACAGTGAATGAAAGAGGTATCAGATGTAATAATGCAAATGTTTGTCGTCTGACTTTAGCAAGTCATTAAGTATTATTTTTGATTGGAGAGGAAAAAAGGTCATCAACACATTTTCTAAATCAAAAATTGGTCGCGGGTTTTAGATGAACCTGATATCGACTTTTAATCGGCTTTGTATACTGCCTCCTTTTAGAAAGAAGCCCTAAGTTATATTGGTTTATAAAAGATCCGACTTTACAAATCTATAAATATTATTTTTGATGGGGGAGGAAAAAAATTTCATCAACGTATTTTCCAAATAAAAAATTGGTCGCGGGATTTAGATGAACTTGAGATATGAGCAAATTTTAAATTTTGGCACTTTCAACTCTTTGCTTCTTACTGCCGCATATTAGGTATCAATTTTTCTAAAACATCTTCTTGTATTGAAAAAATAATGATTTACACGTGTTGCGGGATTGACCGTACGGTTACATACATATCATTATTTTTCAAGCAAATTTTTTTTAATAAAAATGGTTGATAGTTCATATTAAAATACAAAAATTTCCTTATACTCTGTGAAGATGATCTTCGTCACTTCTTCTTTTTCACATTTTCCATAAATCAACTTTTCGAGAGGGAGAGAATTGAAGAGACCATGTTCACAACACACACAAACTAATTTATTTTTAACCGACTTCAAAAAGGAGGCGGTTATCAGTTCATACCGTATGTATGTTTTTTTTTTTTTTTTTTTTGTCCACTCATAGCGTCTCACCTAGTGAACCGATTTTGATGATTCTTTTTTTAATGGATAGGGGATGGCTCAACTTAGGTACCATTACTTTGTTTGACCATATTTGTTCTTTAGAAAAAAAGTTATGGGCAAAAAACAGTAAATTTTATGCAATGTCCCTATTAAATGATTAAAATGATATCGTAGCGAAGTTCTACAGAATTCATTCGTGGATAACGGTGGCTCAGTGGTAGAATTATCGCCTCCCACACGAGCGACCCGGGTTCAAATCCCGACAAGGATCAAGTGAATTTTACTAAAATTTCGTTTCTACTGTTTCCCGTATTTTCTCGAATGTTCTATTAATTTCTGTATCTTTCCAAGTCTGGAAAGTTCCAGCACTTTCTCAAATTGTATATAAGGATATGTAACGTTCATTCGTGGTTCTGAATAAAGATCTCGAGTTGAGACTAACGAGCATTCGCTTCATTTGGCTTTCAGATTGTCTTCGCTATCTTCATCTACGCGACAATATGAAACTCAATGTTATAAAAGTTTGGTGCCATATAACAGTAACATTAATAGTAATTGTAATGATAGTTTTGAATGAAGACTTTTCTAAAGCAGTACAGTGATATAGAGCCGAACTTCTTACTAGGTAACTTCTTACTTTTACTGAAATATCTACATTTACACTAAAAAGAATGGAATAAAAAAATTTTGAAAAAATAAAAAAAGAACCGACTTCAAAATTGCTCTAAAAAGTGAAAAATAATTTTATTCTTTAAACACCATCGATAATACTTTTAAACATAATTTTTGAAGTTGACGCAAAAACAAAAAGTAAAATCCACTGTAACCATGCTTCGTTCATATTTTTATCAAAAAATCATCCAAAGTTAGGAACAAAACATTTATATCCTTACTCAAATATGCTGTCATCAATGCGTAATGCATGTGGTAGTGAAGAAACTGGACCTGGTTAAATTTATACTTGTAGTTGAGTTATGGCTGTGAATGATTTTATCGATCGTTTTTGCGCCAACTTCAAAAATTATGTTTAAAAGTATTATCGATGGTGTTTAAAGAAAAAAATTATTTTTCACTTTTTAGAGCAATTTTGAAGTCGGTTCTATTTTTTTTTTCAAAATTTTTTTCTACTCACTGACACAATATACATGATGGACAGCCAATTTGCCCTTTTTCCCGAATAGCGGTCAAAAGATATGCCATAAAGTTATCCCGCTATTCGGTCAGGACTTTTTTTCCAGTCATGCCTTCACGACTGTCTATAGGCATATGAACTCAGGCACTCTCATGCATCTGCGCAGTAGGCAATTGCGGAAAGCCCCATTACACAATTATGGAGATCCCAGTTATTAATCTTGGGATCCTTGTCAAGTGTTACGCAATGTAACCGCGTAGAGCATATAATTTCTTACATATTCGAATGAATCACAATAAAGCCAAAATTTAAAATTTCTGGAATAAAGCGCAAAGCGCAAATATATACGTAAAAATGATGCAACAGTGCTAATTGAGCATGCAATACTTCTAACTCACATGAGCACTCTCACGACTCGCCCATTCTTTTGAGTTATTAAAAGATATCGATTATTTAATAGACGTAAAAGGAAGCAGTGTGGAGTCCGCATCAGACTATCTCTTCAAACATTGCTTCTTATAAATAATTCACTTGCGTAAAACAGTCAAATTTTCTCACAATTAAAGTGATAGAATCATCCATTTGAAATGAGTTGCAGCAACGACTCCTTGTAGAGAATATTCCCCTGGTGTTTTATCGGATTAAAAAAAAGAAGAAGAAAAAAAACTACCTATAACAGCAACATTACATACTTTTCTCAAAACTCATTCCTCGTTTCAAGAATTCCTTCGTAATTTAAACAGAGACTTGTTTCATTCTGCTCAGCGTGTGAACACACTTCGATCGCACAGCAGAGTGTACAAACACCCCCGTGGAGCTAAATTCCTCACCCAGTATAGAAGCTATTAATTCCAATGGCACGTTTCACGTAGCAGTTAGCTGCTACGGTATTCAACACCTCCTGTCGAGAACAGGTGGATGTTCCATGCACTTGAGCCATGAATAACTTTTGATGATGATCTGTTGGAATGATTTGTATACCAAAACTTGCGAACGATATGCATTTTTTCCTTCCAGCTGAAGAATGCTAAATGGGGTACCATACTGTCTGTGAAATCGTCAGCAGCATGGAAGAGACCTAGTTTTCATGCACAAAAAGGGCCATTGGAATAAAATATGTTTAAAATGAACCCATTTATATTCGAAATTAAAAAACTGTAACTTAGTTGAAGAACTGTTTCGTCTGCTATAGTTTTAGGGTCACGTGGAAAGTTTCCTTTTTCAACGCTAAGTAAACTTCCTAAAAAGTTTGTATGGAGTCTTACAAAAACCATCCATAAAACCACTGCAAAAGATAACGCAGCAAAAACAACTTATCATTATGAAAGGCAAAGATTGTTTCACAAAAATGTTGTTTTTTCTTTTTCTTTCTTTCTTTTTTTTTTGAGCAATCACGATTGCTTATTGTGCTCACTTTTTGGCGTTCCTATGATTTAATTTTTCCACCAGCACCCTCTGCCATCACCACCGTCGACCGGCCTCACGATGCTGCTCCTCTAGCGAAGACCGTCTCCAGGTTGCGTCCATATCCTACACACACGCGCATGCATACACGCACGTACACACACACAAACACATACGCACCTACATACACAAACACATACACACACTCAAACACATACCCACACACGCATACATACACCCAGACTCCTACAAATACATACAGACACCTACACATACACACACAACTACCCACACTCATGCCTACACACAGACACAAAAACATATGCCTACATACACATACACATTCCCCCCACACACAAACACTCATACACACAACTACCCACACACTCATACCTGCACACAAACACAAACACGCATGCCTACACACACATACCCCCTACACACAAACACCCATATCCCCACCACACACAGACAAACACACACGCCTACATACACACACACACTCGTGATTGCGAAAAACATAATTAGAATTCAAGATGTCAAAATTCAAATTAATTTTTAATCTTTTTAAATATTTTTTTTTCTGTCTATAATGACTTACGTTTTCTACGAAAGATTTATATTGCTAATGCTTAACGTAATATTTTACACGACGTGTTTTGAAAATAATACAAATAGCACACGGATTTAACTATTATAAGCAAATTAAAAGGAAACAACTGGAAAATATATTACCTTTATTCCATTTTAATGAAAAACGGTTCCACCAGTTTTAATATCAAATTTTCATGGAAAATTTACTTTTTCAACGGTCACTTAGAGCTGTCTCAAAAATCCCGGCATATAAGGACCACAAAGACGAACAGGAAGGAAATTTTCTGTTTATGTGCGTGTGAAACACGTGATAACAAGACGAGTTTGCTAAAAACAAACATCAAGGGATATTAGATGGGAATGGGGTGGTTTCCTTCAGTCAAAAGTACTTCTTTTAGTCATTCAAATGGATAGAATGAGCCAAAAAAAAAAAAAAAAACATGGACCCAGAAAATACTTTCATTTTCCGAACAGTTTTTTTTTTAAATTAATTTTTTTAAATGTCCGAGTTTTCAAACAAGGCGCGGTCTTGATGACGTCGCAAATGATTCATTTTGGCGCATCTTTCTACTACGTTTCCACGTTATGATAATCAAGCAGCGAATTAAAATTGCGCTCTACGCTTGCTATCAACCACATCGTTGAAAATGCATGTGAGTAAAGATGCGAATAAAATATTTTATTCTGTAAATGGCAACATTGAATTGCATTTCATCATTTGTGATGTCACACGACAGAAGTGTAAACAATAAAAGCGCACCGATTTAAGTAATTTTTTAAAAATATTAAACTTAAATAAATTATTTAAAAAATGGTCAGATCCTATGTTTTTAAGCATGCTCTTTCAGAAAAAAAATACTTTTAAAATTTTGGAAACGACCCCATTCTCGAACTATTCAACATGCTTTACAAAAAGGGGAAAAGTTTCTTTATCTGAAACTAATGCCATGACCGTGACTGACTCTTAAAAAAGTTCATAAACCAAGGTTTGAGCGTGCCAAAAATGCGTTGTTATGGGTAAATAGTGGAATAATGTAATCTTTTCTGATGATAGAACGTTTAATTATTAGTACATGGTACAACTAATTACTACATGGATTGGCGCGATCTCTGCGAAGGAAAAGAAAGTATCAAAGCGTACATTTCAGTAATGGTCTGAGGAAGTTTCGCAACGGACGGAAACTGTACCAATATTTTTTTGTATAGGGTAGAATGAATGGGGTTGTTTCCTTCAGTCAAAAGTAGTACATTTTCTCACTGAAATTAATAGAATAAGCAAAAAAAAAAAATATAAATAAATAAATAAAATAAAATAACATGGACCCAGAAAATACTTTCATTTTCCCAAAAGTTTTTTTTTAATTAATTTTTTAAAATGCCCGATTTTTCAAACAAGGCGAGGTCTTGATGACGTAACAAATGATGCATTATGGCGAATCTTTCTACCGCATTTCCACGTTATGATAATCAAGAAGCGAATTACAATTGCGTTCTACGCTTGCTATAAACCATATCGTTGCCAATGCACGTGAGTAAAGATGCGAATTAAATATTTTGAACCGTGAATGGCAACACTGAATGGCATTTCATTATTTGTGATGTCATCGGCAGAAGCGTTAAACGATGAAAGAGCACCGATTTAAGTAATTTTTTTTAAATATTAAACTTAAAGAAATTACTTAAAAAATGGTCAGATTCTATGTTTTTTAAGCATGCTCTTTCATAAAAAAATACTTCAAAAATTTTTAAGTGACCTCATTCTGAGAGCAATGTTGCTGTTCTGAGAAACTTTTTTTTAACCAAAAACACCATTAATTACGAGTTTAAGCTATTTGCTCCAACAGGATAATGCCTAATTATATGTTTCTCAAAACTAAAAATCAAGTTTGATGCTTATTTCGTGCAATTACTGCACTGGCCAGACAAAAGGCTCGATTTAAGTTTAAGGAAAACTTCGTGAGGCCCTCCGATACCCGTAGTCTGAAAAAATGGCATTCAATATCGAAATAAGCAAGAACTCATTTTCGCCTTAAAATAAGCCAGGATAAAAATTTCTAAGAACGTTCTTCAACTTCCATGACATCAAAACTGATAAAAGTGAATGAAAAAAAGGGGGATCTTATTCATTGTTAGGGTTTTTCAGGGCTAATGCTCGTTGTCCTTACAATTTTGTCCAGCTTTAACAATGACTTTATTTTTTACTAGTGATACCCGCACGGCTTTGCCCGTAATAGAGAAATTAAAAGGTCTTTTGGTTCGCCTGTATATTTACAAATAATGTATAATGAATTTTCTCGCCCATTGGCTTGTACCCATGTTACGGTTCCTCATTATGATAATTTCGTATCTCGCCAATTGACTTGTGCCCATGTTACGGTTCCGCGTTATGATGATTTCGTAATTTACTCGTCCATCTTATGATAATTTTGTTCTTAAAATTGGAATAGAAAAAGATTCACATCGAATTTTCGAAAAATCGCTTCGAGGTGCACACTTCCATGCTACAAACTAACTTTGTGACAAATTTCATGAAAATCGGCCGAACGGTCTAGGCGCTATGCGCGTCACAGAGATCCTGACAGACAGAGAGACTTTCAGCTTTATTATTGGTAATAAAGATTAATCACGACAAACCATTTATATTTTGTATTTTCAAATGTTCTGCATTCCGCAATGATTTCTAGCATAAAAAGGCATTTTTTTGTATAAATGTCACTGAATTATTTCAGAATTTTTTTTTTACTGTGTAAATTTCTGTGTGCCCTTATAATTCTGACCACTATTGTAGTTCCGAACGCATCGTAGTAAACGTAGCCAAAGCTAAGACATGATTTCAAGCAAGTACTGAACATCTTAGTTACCTACCTTACTATAAGCTTTGCTGTTCAGTAAAAGCTGCAGTACAAATCTATTGACTGAACTTCGCAATCATTTGGTGCTCAGTCAATCTGGACGGGCCGTAATTGATCTGAAGGTGAAACTTTCAATAAAGACGCTGATAAATGTTTTACACTGGTAGCTTAAAATATTTTCACAACAGTGAGAAGTCTGTATTCACACAACTTGTAGCAATCCAGGAAACTTTTGGGGGCAAAAATACATGATTTTCACGGAAAACTTGTGAAACCCAGGAAATCACGGAATGTTGCTGTCAAATAATCTGTGACTTTTCGGATTTTTCTTACAGGGTAACTAGTGTCGAGAAAAACCCATTAAAACATAATTAGAGCGAAAAAGAGAAAAATGTTTGTTTAATTTTTCTTTATAAGAAATCATGTTTCAAAGAATTTACTTAAATCGTAAGTCGTTAGAAGGCAACTGTAAATCGTAAGTCGTTAGAAGGCAACTGTTTCGTTTTTTTTTTCTTTTTAAATTTTCTTTCTTTTTTCTTTCGTTTTTTTTACGTTCTCTAGTAATAAATCTAAGAATAAAAGATAAGAATGCAAAACGACAGAGTAATAACAATGGTAAATGCTTGGAAAATTTTAAAAACAGGTTTCAAAGGAAGAGATGATGCGGAAAAAGAGAGAGGACGTCAGAAAAAGTGAGGAGAGTGCACACTGTATATTTAAAATAGAGATAAGTATCTAAAAATGACAATGATTCCGAGGAATAAGTGCTTTTAAAACTAACAGAAATCAAAAATAAATACATTCTTGAAAAAGGAAGTGAATTGTTTAGTAAGAGAGACAAGGTAATCAAACCGTTTATAGGAGGAGAAGTCATGAAAAGAGCAATACGATATTTACAAAAAATATAAGAAGTTTATGGAGTAAAGAAGTCGCAGACAGAGTAAGTTTTGAAATTGAGGTGTCTGACCAATCACGAACTGCTCATTGTTCTCATTTGACCGTAGTTGATGTCCTATCTTTTTTGAGGTCCAACGACCTCCGCGCGTGGGTGCTCCTCCTGGGCGGTGCGATGGTGGCACTGCGGTCCGGCTCTTCGTCCTCGTCCATGTCTCCCTGAAATATACTTTATTTATACTCAATCTTCTCAACTCTACACAATCCTCAAAGGACAAAAACGGCATCCAGCACACAACATATAGCATCCAGCGTACAACATATAGCATTCAGCACTCAGCATGCAGTATTTGAATTCAAGATGTCAAAATTCAAATAAATTATGCCAGGGGCTGGATGCTAGATGTTGTGTGCTGGATTTTTTTTTTTAATTTGCATTTCGTTTTATTTATTTATTTTTTGGGAGAAACATTGAACATTTTGGAAAAAAAAAAAAAAACGCATTTTTTAACTTAAAACGAGAAGAAAAGAGAAAGATTTTCAAAAGCAAAGTAATAACTTTTTGGATTAGGTAAGGGGTTCTCCATAAAATGATGTAACACATTTTTGCCAAATATTTGATCCCCTCCTCCCCTTTGTCACAAAGTCTCACGCTCTCTTTACGCCCCCTTGTCATATGTCACGCTGTATTATATAAGCATATTGTTATTTGAAATACGTGTGGTGTCACACTTCTTGTTACCCCCTCTCACCCCCTTATCACAAACTGTCATAATTTCACCCCGCCCTCCTGTCCCTCAAAGCCTGACATCATTTGTGGACGACTCTTAAGGTAATAATGATTGAGGAAACTATGGTTTAAAAGAAAATGATCTCTCTCTCTCCCTCTCTTTCAAAAAAGAAAAGGAAGATAGAAAAAAATAAAAGAATAAAAAAAGATAAATTAATTTGAATTTTGGCTTCTTGAATTCAAATTATGTTTTTCGCAATCACGAGTGTGCGTGTGTATGTAGGCGTGTGTGTTTATGAGTATGTGGGGGGTATGTGTATGTGTGTGTAGGCATGTGTGTTTATTTCTGTGTGCAGTTATGAGTGTGTGGGTAGTTGTGTGTATGAGTGTTCGTGTGGGGGGGATGTGTACATGTGTGTAGGCATATGTGTTTGTATCTGTGTGCAGGCATGAGTGTGTGGGTAGTTGTGTGTATGTGTAGGTGTCTGTAGGTATGCGTGTGTGTATGTGTTCGAGTGTGTGTATGTGTTTGTGTATGTGTGTAGGCGTATGCATGTATGTATGTGTTTGTGCGTGTGTGTGTACGTGCGTGTATGTATGCGTGTAAGTGTAGGATATTGACGCAACCTCGAGATGGTTTTCGCTAGAGGAGCAACACCGTGAGGAAGCCGGTCGACGGTGATGCTGCAGAGGGTGCTGGCGGGAAAATAAAATCATAAGACTTCAAAACAGTAAAATGAAAGCAATAAGCAATCGTGATTGCTCAAAAATAATAGCATTGAAAAGAAAATATGAGGGATAATCTACATGAGAATAAAATGGAAAATGAAGTTAATCTCAGTTCTTCAAAGTATGAGGTTTGGTAATGGTACGAATGCGGGAAAACTAAATTACATTTACATTTAAAAGTAATGTCTTGAAAAGGCCAAAAACGTAGTGACGCTTGATCTAAAATCTCTTTGAAATTTTGAAATAAGCTACAAGAATGATAAACATTTTCAATAACATCTGAAACTTATGTCACTTTCTTGACGGTTTTGTTCCTTGATTGTTCTTTGGTGGTCTTGGGCAGTATTTCATAACTTACGATGTACGTTATATTGCGTTATTCCCAATTACTTTTCATAGCATATTTTTGTTAAAATATCCTTCTTTAACTTACGTAACTACTATAAATATTGCACTTCATAGATATATTGTCTGAAAAACGGTACCACATGTAAAACCCCTAAATACAAATAAACGTCTTGTTAAAGGGAATTTATAAATCCATACATTCTATCCAACGAACGTAACCAAGTAAATAAATTAGAACTCGATTATATTTTCCAATAAAAAAACTTGGCAGCTGGGCATTAGACTGTTCAATTTATTGCGCAAGGGACTATTTCAGCTTCAGAAACATTGGACAAACCTAAGAACCAAAGGCTCTATTTCACCCAACCAGCCATTTCTTGAACACATCGACCCTCGCTGCGAGCTTTACAGCTGCAGAGTCGCTTGCTTATAGCGCGAACAGGAGAATCTAACGTTTGTACTTGGTGTAGAAAGAACAAAATATTTCACCACTAAGGAAGCAAAGAAGAAGAAGAAAAAAGAACTTGAACAACAGGTAATGAAAGTGGTTGAGGTAAAACAGTAGGGTATCCCCCGATTATTCCTCGTAAATTCGTCCATCCTTACGAGTAATAGAATGCTCCATCATTCCCACACACCCCCGTCGAGCCTGATTCCTGCACGTGCTTCCCATGAATTTAGACCCTCCGCTGCAGAGGAAGAAATGGGCTTTTTATTTAAGAGATTCGACACCTGTTTTTGCGAGGACTTTTTGAGTCAGCTAATAAAATGATGTCGTTGTTCAAATTACAGTGCAAATCCGTTTTCGTTTGCATTGCATGCGCACTAGGGTTATCTCCACCAGTCAAAAGTGCTACTTTTAGTCACTGAAGTTGATGGAATGAGCAATAAAAAAAAATATTAATAATAAAATAAAATAAAATAAATAAATAAATAAAAATAACGAGTCAGCTTTACTAAACTAACCAAAATCCAGCTTTATTAAACTAGCCGCTTTATTGAATCAGCCGCTTTACGGAATCAAAACTGTTAAGAACAAACGTGGCCCATATAAGCGGCGGCCACTGTACACTCTTAGTCACTAAAGTTGATACAATGAGCAAAAAAAAAAAAAAAAAAAAAAAAAAAATCATGGAGCGAGGAAAATGTTACTTTCAAAACGTTTAATTTTTAATCAATTATTTTAAATGTCCGATTCATCAAATAAGACGTGGTCTTTATGACGTCACAAGTGATGAACTTCGGCGCGCTGAATGCTTACGCTTGCTGTCTTCCTCAATTCCACGATATGATAATTCAGAAGCGAATTAAATATTGCGCTCAGCGCTAATGGCATCACTTAACGGCATTTCATTACTTGTGATGTCACGCGCAGAAGCATAAAAAATGAAATTGAATCTGCGGACCGTTTAAAGTAATTTTTTAAAAATATTAAACTTTGCCAAATTATTTTAAAAAATAGTCAAATCCTATGTTTTTAAGCATGCTCTTTCAGAAAAAAATACTTTTAAAATTTAGGAAACGACCCCATTTGTTTTTGTAAAATGCACGTCTCCAAATGAATCGAGATAGTGATCTCCAGCGTTTGCTAATAACGCTAATTCGTTGTTTTTCCAGGGCTGCGGAGTCGGAGTTGGGGTTGGAATCGAAGACTCGGAGTTGAACTGATTTTGGAGTAAAGGAGTCGGAGTCCAAGTTGGTAGTCGAAGGCTTAAAATTCCAAGAGTTGGAGTCAGTCATTTTCCCACAAAGTTAGCCACTCTGACAGTGCTCACAAAATCGAAATCGGAGTCGAATGCTCAGGAATTCCCAGAGTCGGAGTTAGAACCGGAGTTAGTTATTTTCGTTCCGACTCCGCAGCCCTGGCTTCTACTATTCCTTTCGTTCGGAAATTTAATTCCGTCCTTTCTTTGGTAAATAAAAAGAATCAAATTCTTCAATTTTATATATGAAAAAATACTTTCAATTACACAATTAGATATAACATAAATTAGTGTTCTCTGTCAACAACGTGAAATAACATTCTCATAGCACCAACTCAATTTAATTCTTCCATTGACTTCTTTTTATTTATTTATTTATTTATTTATTTATTTATTTATTTATTTATTTTTTTTTGAAGTTGCCATTCCATAAAAACAATAAATGGAGCAGAAGATAAATTAAATAACGGCAAAGAAATATTGAACATACCAGACGCCGAAAACTGGTACAAAATAATTGTAAATCAAAGCAGACGATTAAGTGTATCAATAATATCTGTCATCATTTTAATTACATTACCTTAAATGGGTCGTTTCCAAAATTTTAAAAGTATTTTTTTCTGAAAGAGCATGCTAAAAAACATAGGATCTGACCATTTTTTAAGTTTAATATTTTTAAAAAATTACTTAAATCGGTGAGCTTTCATTGTTTACACTTCTGCCGCGTGACATCACAAATGATGAAATGCCATTCAATGTTGCCATTCACAGAACAAAATATTTTATTCGCATCTTTATTCACGTGCAATGGCAACGATATGGTTGATAGCAAGCGTAGAGCGCAATTTTAATTCGCTGCCTGATTATCATAACGTGGAAACGTAGTGGAAAGATGCGCCAAAATGAATCATTTGCGACGTCATCAAGACCGCGCCTTGTTTGAAAACTCGGACATTTAAAAAAATTAATTAAAAAAAAAAACTGTTCGGAAAATGAAAGTATTTTCTGGGTCCATGTTATTATTATTATTATTTTTTTTTTTTTTTTGCTCATTCTATCCATTTCAATGACTAAACGTAGTACTTTTGACTGAAGGAAACCACCCCATTCTTATTTTGCGATCTCTCTTTGATTTAATATTGAAATTTATGTTGAAGCATTTTTATTATATTACAATTTGTGTACACAACTTTTTCGTTACGCAAGTACGAGAGCAAATCGAAAAAGTCTTTGCGCCTATTTTTTTTAGCCAAAATACGGCAATGAATACAAAACGAACATATACATTCCCAGGAGTGACCGTTCCTTGAACCGTACCAGCCGTATCTGTCTTTTGCTCCGATGAGCGGATCTGCTAACAGTCATTTAAGATGACGGTTGTTCTTTTGACGTCTACAGCTTATGAGCAGCGAAGTGTTATTCGTTTTGTATGGCGCAAGGGACAAAAGTCCATAGCAATTCACAGGGAAATGCACCTGCAGTTCAGACCTTGCCCCTAGTGATTTTTACGATTTCGGTCCACTGAAGAAGTTTCTGGTGGGACAGAAGCCAAGAACGCGGTCCGACGGTGATTCTACAGGCAGCCGGAAGAATTCTACGACAGGGGGGTCTCTAATTTAGTGCTGCGATACGACAAAGGTCTGAACAGGTGTGATGTCTATGTGGAGACAAAATGTAAGGTACTTAGCACACTACGTATATTTGTAAACATCTGTATGTACTTGTTTTTGGCGAATAAAAAATAGGCACAAAGACTTTTTGATTTGCCCTCGTATTTATGAAATTTTTTTTAAAAAAATCAAATTTTAAGAAGAATAATTCCACTGTTTAATCTTTCTACTTCATCAAACATGAAAAATTTGTAATCAGATGATAAGTAATATTTTCAGTTGTTGCCATCGCAAATTTCGACTAATTTTCGAATATTTTGCGTGAATGAAGACTAGAAGCAAAGGGCATGCCGCAAAATACTTGCACTATTTTGAGTATAACTTATGGCACATTCAATTACAAATTCAAACGCCAAGAAAAAATCGAACCGTTCGAATTTTATTTTGGAACTGGTAAATGACATTTTTCTAATATGAGGGCGAAAAAACACTCGCAGAAATTAGAACAAAATATCCATACAAATCCCTGATTTTTCTACATCAGATATAATTTGTTCCAATTTTCCAAGGGAATGAGAACGTGAATTATAGGTTTTTAACTAATTTCATGCTAAAATGTAGATAATCCTTCAATTGAAAATTCATTGTTGATCACGGTCATTTTGAACAATGCTTTTTTCTAAACTGTGTAGCGCGAAAAAAATCATCGAGAAGAAAGATCTGTTGCCATTTTTTTTTCTCTTGAATGTAAACCACTTTTGTTTTGAGACTTTTTCTGTAATCGGAGGATTTAAATTTTTTCCTTTTCGGTTGTTTTTCAGCAATGTGTCGAGAGAGTTTACAGATTTTGTTTTTGTTGTTGTTGTTCCAGCCAGTTTGTTCAACACGAGTCACTTGACATAACTTTTATTTTCGAGGTAGTCCGTGCAAAGCCAGGCGACGCAGCTAATCAGTATATAAAATTAAATACTTCAAAACAGAAAACCACTTTCATGTAATCTCGGAACCCTCTCACCCCCATGAAACACAAAATCTAAGTACATTAGTGGTGCAACGAGAGTGGGGTGTTTGAGGGAGTCACCTCTCCAAAGCCTTAGAGTTTAACACATAGGGGAGACTGGGGATACTTGATCCCCACTTTTTCAATTTTATTTCTTTGCTGCAAATTATTAGCTTTTTTTTAAGCGTGAGCAAAGGTATTTTTTCCTGTACATGGCAGTATTTTTTTAATTTGAAATTGAACATATAGTTCTGATAAAACAATTTGTTTTCAAAAATTTCATAACGGGATCATGTATTCCCATATCAAGCGATACATGCACCCTTCACGGGGATACTTGATCTCACTGAGAAACTATATACTACATATAGTTTTTATTAGATCAGCAATTTATTTATGGATTTTAGTTTTCTACATAATGTTTCTAAAAAAATAACACTACAGTAGACGCCGCTTAATGTGATCACTTTGGGACAAATATAATTTGATAACAATAACCGACTGATAACAATAACCGAAAAGAATCCAGGAGACACAAAATAATGATTTTTTTTTTCCAACTAAGGTGCATTTATTTTGGCAACCTCAAATTAAAATCACAATGACTCAACTGAACGCAGTTTTAAATTATAAATTATTAGATTAACAGAATGGAAATATCTGAATTATAAAAAGTTAAAGCTAAATTATGCAATTTTTTATCACATAGTAATAGGTGAAGTAAAATATGACCGTTTTCCCTGACATTCATAAACCAGTTTCAAAGCACATTCTGCTTTTCTATCTTTTCCAGCATGGTTTTGCATATTGTTTAAATTTTAATTTAACTTCGCTTTGTTTTCAATCTCGACACAATTCTTTAATAGTTCACAAAGTAATGGCAACAATGGAGGTCCTACATCAATGCCTGCAACATGTCCAGCTACTGAATTTTTTTAGGTGCAAAATAAAGTTTTCTTAGGGGGAATCTGTGATCATTGGGGGGCGAACTTTCTGTAGCTTCATTCCTAGAAAAATTTTGAACTGCTATTGAAAATCACAAAATGCTACAAAGAAAGTTAGTCTCATCAGGGTTTGCCTATGTATTTCTGTTAATTGAGGAACAAAAACGTGAAAAAAAATTTAAAGTTTATGAAAAAGTGATAACAATTAATGAAGACGCCGATTACAATATCCGACTTTTTTAACGTGTGTTAACATACAAGTGTTCCGGGACTTCGTGATTCTGATAACATTAAGCGAATGATAACATTAACCGTGATCACATTAAGCGGCGCCTACTGTATTTCTATTTTTCTTTATTAGATTTTTAAAATGTGAACACAAAATCACCATATTTTAAATTCCACTAGGACATTTGTTAAAAAAAAGGTACGCAACTGTAATGAACTCATGATGCTTTTGATCAGTTACTTATTCTCCAATACTGTTGTGAACAATATATCATATAAATAAAACTAAAATTTTTTTTAAAGTAGAGTAATTAAGCTAAAATTACAAGAAATAAATAAAAAAAATACGATGACAAGCACAAAAATCAACTTATTTGCTTTTTGTCTTGCAAGAATAAAATTAAGAGTTTTATCAATTTAATTAATTTTTAAAAAGAGGGAAGAAAAATGTAAGTATTGGTATACTTGTAAAAAAGAAAAGACAGCCTAAGCATATGTTTTCAAAACTTGAAAAGTCAAATGCAAACAATTCGTTTGTTGCAGTTCTTAAAGTTCCGCTTAACGCAACTGGATGTGTGCAGCTTAACACATTTTGTCAATGTCTCAGGGAAAATAGACTGGTTATGCATAATACCTTTTCGCTTTAGAAAACTTATTTCAAACTCTAGAAATCCAACTTTGCATTCTATCCATTAATGGGTCTACATAATGGGCAACTCACTTTTTTGGTGTAATTCTAACTATCGTAAAATAATTTTTTTCATTCAAACAAGAATTTTACATCTATTTCACCTTGTTCAAGCTCATTTGACTGATCAGAAGATAATTCATCAGTAGAGTTAGTTTATGTTTAGATGTTTGAGGCGTTATGTATGTTACAAGTGCGAACTGATATTTTAATTGTTTAGCATATTTACTGTAGTGATTGTTTAAATCTATCACTCATACTATGATAAATTTTACTATGTTAACATGGCTTTGAATGTTTAATGTTAATGTCGACTACGTAAACAGTTATATTGTTTTCATTGTGTTTATATTGTCATATGGATACTTGATCCCTGGGATCATGTATCCCTCTAAACGAAGGTATCAAGTATTAGGAATAGGAGGGAAAACTTTCATTTGGGTAAAAAACTGGCTGACCGGAAGGAAACAAAGGGTAGTTGTAAGGGGAAATTATTCTAATTGGAGTGAGGTCTTAAGCGGGGTTCCTCAAGGATCGGTGTTAGGGCCTGTTTTGTTCATTGTCTTTATGAACGATATTCACAAAAATATTTCTGGGAACATGAATTGTTTTGCTGATGATGTCAAAGTTATGGGGACTGTAGAAAATGAAGAACAAGCAAATCAGCTGCAAGAGGATCTAGATCATATTACAGAGTGGGCTGATAAATGGGGTATGGCTGTTAATGTTTGGAAATGTCAAGTGCTACATTTAGGGCATGGAAATAAGTGTACAAGTTATTATTTGCAAGGTTCAGTCATTAGTCAGGTAGACAAAGTTACTGATCGGGGGGTCTTAATAAGTCAGGATTTAAAGTTTAGCCAACAGTGTAGCATTGATAGCAACAAAGTCAATAAGATGCTTGGGTTTATCAATAGATCTATTTCAAACAAATCTAAAGAAGTTCTTCTGCCCTTATATAGAAGTTTGGTAAGACCTCATTTGGAGTATGCTGTTCAGTTTTGGTCTCTTTATCTTAAGAAAGACATTAATGTATTAGAAAGGGTTCAAAAGCGGACTACAAGGCTAATAAGTGGACTTTTCCACTTAGATTATGATTCCAGGCTTAGAAGGCTAAAAATGTACAGTCTTGAGCAAAGAAGAGACCGAGGGGGACATGATTCAGCTGTTTAAATTTATTAAAATGAAAGATGTTACGGGGCTGAAGTTTAGCACTGAAAACAGGACAAGGGGTCATTGTTTTAAGCTATTTAAATCTCAGGCTAACATGGATATTAGGAAAAATTATTATTTTAGCAGGGTAGTGGAACCTTGGAACAGCTTACCTGAAGAGGTGGTAATGACCAAGGGAGTAGACAGTTTAAAGAGGCCATTGATCTTCACTGGGGATTGTAAATTGACTAGGACCAATCTAGCTGGGCCCAGAGCCTGTTGCTGGTCGTCACTTTTGTAATTTGTAATTTGTAATCCCTATTATGTGTTATTGTGATTTTTACAAACATACTTGTTCTATTATTAAAAACCAGTGGCAACTTACTAAAAATATGTCTCAATTATTAAAGACTGTCTATACTTTAACATTACACTTGGTATTTTTTTATAAGTTGTATATAATTGATACTGTAAATTTCAGAATGCTTTCCTAAAAAAAGTATCCCTTGACACATTCAATCATTTCTTAGAGCTAAAATAAAATGGCTGAAAAAAACAAAGTGTTGACAATTTTTATGTACAACTTTAACGTAATTGTTAGGTTTCAAATCTCTACTTAATGATTGTGGTATATTTTTGGCTGTGGGATCATGTATCCCCAGGGATCAAGCATCCCCAGTCTCTCCTAATGCCAATCGTTATACAGTAGTTTGTATACATTTAAGCATGGTTATGACAAAAAAATATCCCTGAAAAGATAATTAAAATTTAATTATAAATGAACGTAACCGGTTCTAAAATTTAAAAATGATAACGAGCAGAGAAAAAAGTTTTACTCTGTGATTAAATAATTTAGCATTTAAAACCAAAAAATTTTCCACAATATATATTATGTAATATACTATTCCTAAATTATACTATACTTTACTGTTCTGTATCTAGACTAAAAGCTATAAAACACACCTTTTAGTAAGAATACGAAATGGTATCATCAATTTCAAAACGTTGCAGAAGTATTAATTAGGTAAGAAAAAAATTATGGAATATTTATACACGGAAAATATCTATTATTGCTGATTTAAAATTTAGCATCAAATTGACTTTTGACATGTTTTGTGACGTGTTTCAGCTCATAATCTAGCGTCTCTAGCACACGCCAGTGGTCGGACGCATTGTGTGTGACCATAACATTAAATATATGTCACTTAAAAAAAAATGCAAAGGGTTGCATAAATTTCAATAATCTGCAGAAATTTTAAAAATGGAAGAAAAATTGGATTATTTACATACTAAGTCAAATAAATATCTATTGTTGCTGATTTAAAATAAATTATTTTTACCGTTTCCATTGTTAACTTTTCTCACTTCAACGATAAGAAAGGGGAGGTGAAGTCTATTTGATTTTTTTGGGGGTTCTGACAACAGGTTACATTCCTTTCTTCCGAAGTCAATCCCTTCTATGACTTTTGACAAGTCCTGTGACGCGTTTCGGCTCGAAACCAAGCGTCTCTAGCACGCGCCGGTGATCGGACATAGTGTGTGTAACCATTAACATCAAATCCTCCGAGAAGGGGCGGGAAAGGGGGCACATCTTCAGGGGAGCACAAGTCTTCCAAAAGAATGTCACCGAAAAGGGACCTCACAGAAAGCTGCTGACAAAAGAATGATTCTCTCGTTAGCTTATTCGCCCTAGTGTCCCACCGAGTCACTAAATCAAGAAAACTCTTGGTACTTGTTTGGGGGGAATGGCAACAAAAGGACACATGGGGGAGAGAAGTCAAACTTGCAGTGCCACCACCCTTTTGGAACGCGAGTGGGGACGAATTGTCGCCCGTATTTTCAGACTTGCCCATTGTTGTCGAGCAGGATTCTTTCATACCTGGATTTTTTTTCTTCATTTTAATTTTTAGTTTCAAGCCAGATTCTTCGGGCTCGATGGGGTGTGAGACTGGCCAAGAAAGTAGTGAGTAAACACTGTTGTGTGCGTACTTGTTTATTTGGTTTTGAGAAAAGGAATGAGGCGGGGCTGTTTTCTCCGTTGCTGCTCGATGGATGAAGATGATTTCTGGCTGACGGATTCAGTTCTTCGTTCGGCAATAGATGGCAGCAGCTGTGCTTCAGAATCGGTAAATAAGACGACGTGATCGTTCGCTAAATCTTCCTTATGTTTTACTTTCTTGCAAAACAGAAGGATAAAATCAGCAGAAATAATAATAATAATAAAACCTGTGTCTTCCTGAGATGAAGGGATGGGAGGTCACGGTGCCCTCCCTAAAAAATTTCTCATTCGGCAAGTTTTATTTTGATTGCTATTTTTTTTAATGATGTCTAAATTTCTCGTCTTGTAGGTCTGCGTATATCCTCGTGTTTAATGTTCGGTAAAATTCAGAATTTCGGTGAACTAAGATAAATTTTCCTTCCGAAAAAATTTAAGTTCGGGGTATCATTGTTTAAGATTATTGATTTAATGAATGTATGAAGGGAGTGAATTGCCTACAGAATATTCAGTTGTTAAAAATCTCCTTTTCCACTACGTAATTCTATCTTTTATCCAAATCTAAATGAAGCCGAATACAATGTCTAGTTTTATTTGTAAATTAAGTATCTATGTAGTACTTGACATATCCTTTTCTTAGAAAATACATTTATATTTCAGTGTTGGTTGAAAATAATAAAAGAAAAATGAGAGTTCCAAAAAGCTTACCGAATGGATGCAAGGAAAAAAAAGAACAGTTTGCTTCCCTCACCCTTAACTTCCTTTTAACGTTCAGTTCTATTAAGGATAAAATTGCGTACCCGCCGCATCCAGTGCTCTTTACCTCGGGGTTTTCTAAGCAGAACTTTTTATGCAGGTTTGAGTTTTGAGGTTTAACTTTTTTTTTTTTTTTTTGAGGAATCACATTGCTTATTGTTCTAATTTGACGGTTTTGATGTTCCTATGATTTTATCCCCCCCCCGCCTTCCTCTGCAGCACCACCGTCGACCGGCCTCACGATGCTGCTCCTCCAGGGAAAACCGTCTGAAGGTTGCGTCCATATCCTACACACACGCGCATACGTATGCTTACATACACACACACAAACACCTACACACAGACAAATGCCTGCACACAGACACAAGCACGCACACATTCATGCATACACACCTACACACACACACACACTTACCCACACACTCATGCCTGCACACAGACACAAACACACACGCCTACATACACACACACTCGTGATTGCGAAAAACATACAGTCGTCCCTCGCTACTTCGCGCTTATACTTTCGCGGCTTCACTACATCGCGATTTTTTCAGTTTTTTTTTTTTTCAAATATAGTAATTAACCTTTTTTATGCGCTCGTGTAAACTTTTTACTACAAAAGAATAACAAAGTATGTCTTTTAAGTAAGGTGAGCACTTTTGAGGGGCTGTAGTTGAACTAGTTGTGGGAGTGGAGGTATAAAATCCCCGAAGAAAATGAAGGGAATCGCTATCTCATTTTAACTTTTAAGTACTAACTGAAAAGTATAAATCACTGTATTATTACTAAGGGATAAATACATCTGTAGTGTATATGGTGTTCAACAATGTACTAGCTTTTTTAGTTGTATACGTAATACCTTTAATGAGGATGAATGTTGAGGAAAAACGGGGACACATAGGGTCACTAACTGGGAATTAATTCATCATCAAACAAGTTGAGCTATTTTCATAGATTAGTAGTAGTGTGTAAGAACTACAAGTGTGTGTGTAGTTTATTTCTAAGTAATTAACAACGTGATATCTTTTTAGTCTAGTGTATTATTTTGTGCAATGATGGCTAAGTGTGCTGTTTCATGTCTCTCTAGGTGCTCTATCTTAAAAACCTATTTAACTAGTCGTAAGTAAGTTTTATGTACTCTAATAAGGAAAATTTTCGGTTTATAAATAAAGGATCTTACTTCGAGGAAATTCAGTTATCGCGGTAAAGTCTGGAACGAATTAACCGCGATAAACGAGGGTTGCCTGTAATTTGAATTCCAGATTTAAATTAGATTTTAATTTTATCGGTTTTTTAAATAATTTTTAGTTTGAAGTTGAACCCTGTTTCTATTTCTTGTGATTTAAATGCTAAAATATATGTATTGTTAACCACGCTATAAAATACGCACAATCGGATAGCTATAGCAATCAAATGTCAAATGCTGTACGGTTCCAGTAGCTTTCACTTACCATGGAGAGCTACGAGTGAAAGTAATTTTGAAGCTCTTTTTGAAGTAGTGTTGAACTCACGATCTTCACTATTCCATTTAGCAACAGTCCTTACTTTTTCAACTGTACCGTAATTTGGTGTTAAGTCCGACTTGCACAGTACACACATGCTATAAGGACCCGTTTATGGGGCAGGCAACCATCCGTAGCATACCAACACATTCACACACAGAAAGGACAAGGACAGGAGAGAGAAAGTGCGTTCATGCTCAAGCCGGTATTCGAACTGAGGACCTGCTCGAACGCAGTCGGATTCCTCTGACCACTAGACAAGGCGGCCGACTTTTAGTTCAGTTCTGAAGACAAAATGAATCTTCTTTAACCCATCGACCGGTCGATCTTAAGCCCATTTTTGTCATTCTCGGCAATATTCAGGACCTTGGTTTCTTTCCTCAGTACCTTTAAAAAACATTATTTTCTGGTGGGAAAATTAGGCTCAAGTTTTCTATCAAAAGTTTCTTGAAAATTTCTTTGTCTTTTTATAATCGCTGGAAATGCCACAATTTTTAAGATTAAAAAAAGAAACCTTTTTGTCTTTTGCTAATGAAAAAAACAGACCACAAAAGTTAATTACTTACCGAAACCTTGATATGAATTCAAGTATTGTCCATAACTTTAGGAATTTTTAAAATTCTGTATGCTCATAGAATACGTAATGTTTCACAAAATACAAACTCTTATCTTTCAAAGAGAATTTAATGCTAAGTCTAATAATTGAATAAATAAATTATAAATAATAATAATAATAATAATAATGAATAAATAAAACAAATATTTTAAATACCATAAGAGGAAAATTACAGTAGTTGAAATTTGATTTCATAAAAAAAGTCTCCTTCGAAGAACAAAGCACAATATTTGCTTGTACCTATAAACATGTCAGATTCTTCCAGCAGATCTAATGATTCCTTGAAAAATTCATGGAATAACTCCCGTTAGTTCCCATTTAAAGTTTAAAATTCTAGAAAGCGGCAGAAAAAGAACCACATGCACCTTCGAGCCGGAAGTTGTCATCACTATAAATAAAGGGAAGCTAAAATTTTTATTGAAAATAATAATATCAAAATTGGAAAAAATAGGAGTCAAACAAGGGCAAACCAAACTAAAATTTTTCGTAATAACAAATTGTTAACTGGAGGGGGACGTAATAGTAATAATAATATTAACAATAATACACTGATAGATTACAATAGAAAGAAATAATCATGGAATAACTTCGGTTACTACTGAAGTGTCGATTATGAGTTTAAAATTCTGGAAAGTGCTGGAGAGAAAACTACAGGTGCCTTTAAGAAAGAAGTTGTCCTTCCCACAAATGAAGAGGACCCAAAATTGATCGAGAATGTTAATATCAAAAAATGTACAAGGAAAATCAATCAAAAATTCTCGTAACAACCAAATAAATAAATTAATAAATTAATTTATAATAATAAATAATTTATAATAATAAATTAATTTAAAAAAATAATAAATGAATTAATTAAGATGTAATGCAATAATTATCGATTAATTTCCGTTGCTAATGAATTTCTAATTTCAAAATTAAAAATCTAGAAAATCCTAGGAAAAACCAGAAGGATTCTTCAAGCAAGAAGTTGTAATTCCCAAAAAATAAAGAGGACATAAAATTGATTTAAAAGATTAATATAAAAATGGACAAAATAGGAAAATGAGTAAAATAATCATCTAATAACTTATGTAATTAACAAATTTTTGATTTAGTCTAGACAGTGCTCGGAAAAAACCACAAACACCTTGAACAAAAAGTTGTCCTTCCCACTAATAAAGAGAAACATCACATTGAATGAAACTGTTAATCTTTACTAATAATAAAGCTAAAAGTCTGTGTCTCTGGATGTCTGTTAAGCACATAGAGCATAGACCGTTCGGCAGATTTTCATGAAATTTGGCACAAAATCATTTCGTAGCATAGGGGTGAGCACCTCAAAGCGATTTTTCAAAAATTCGATTTTTTTTCTTTTTCTATATCAGTTTTAAGAGAATTTTACCGAGCAAATTATCATAACGTAGACGAGCAAATTATCATAACGTAGACGAACAAATTACCATAACGTGGACGAGCAAACTACCATATGCGACCATGGACGAGCAAATTGGCGAGAAATTCATCATTCATTATTCGTAAATATACAGATGAACCAAATGACCTTTTAATATTTTATTGCGGGCAAAGCCGTGCGGGTACCGCTGGTATGAAATATAAAGAAAATAGGAGTAAACCAGGACAAATCAAACTACCCTCTATTGTAGTTTGAAACTCTCGAAGTACAAATAAATAAATAAATTTAAAAAAAAATTGAACTTTGACATCTTGAATTCAAATTATGTTTTTCGCAATCACAAGTGTGTGTGTATGTAGGCGTGTGTGTTTGTGCGTGTGTGTGGGGGGGGGTATGTGTATGTGTGGGTAGGCATGTGTGTTTGTGTGTATGCATGGGTAGTTGTGTGTTTGTGCGTTTGTGTGTGTGTGGGGGGGGTATGTGTATGTGTGGATAGTTGTGTGTATGTGTAGGTGCGTGTGTATGTGTTTGTGTGTGTATGTGTATGTGCTTGTGTATGTTTTTGTGTAGGCGTAAGTGTAAGCGTATGTGTGTGTGTAGATGTATGTGTATAGGTAGGCAAGTAAGTGACGCAACCCGGAGACGGTTTTCGCAAGAGGAGCAGCATCGTGAGGCGGCCGGCAGAGGGTGGTGCTGCAGAGGGAGACGGGGGGGGGGGGCAATCGTGATTGCTCAATAAATTGAATAAAAATAAATAAATAAAATAATAACAATAGATTAAAATAACTATCGAATGCCGTCCGTTACCAATAAATGTCCGATTTTAAGTTCAAAAGCCTAAAAAGTGTTAGGAAAAAACCACAAGTGCATTCAAGCAAGAAGTCTTCATTCACAAATATTGCGGACATAAAATTGAGTGAACTACCGTGTGCAGGTAAAAGGTAGTAACTGCACATTTTTCATTTTTCATTTTTTAATTTTTTTTTTTTTTTTTTTTTTGCATTTCTGTCATCTATTGTACGTTATCTTTATTGTACAATCTCGCTTATTTAGTTTCCAATGAAGAAGAAAAAAAGAAAACCGTCTAATTTCAACATTTTCCTATTGTTAGTATTGAATCCATCACAATTTATTTCAAATATCTCGAAAACTCATTACTGCAGGCATAAATAAAGAGGATATAAAAGTATTGAAAACACTATTGCGAAAAATAGACAAAAATGGAGTTAAACAAGAACTGTTTAAACTAAAAATCTTCGCAGAAAAAAAATGAGTAAATGGTATCAATAATAAATAATTATTTTTTAAAGTAATTACCGAATAACTTTCGTTGCTATTAAAATTGTGGTTAAGAATCAAAAAATCTAGAAAGAGTGCCAGGAAAAAACCATACACCTTCTAGAAAAAAGTTGTCAGTGGCTATAAAATTACTGAAAACATTATATTGTGAAAAATGAATAAAATAGGTGTTAAACATAAACATATCAAGCTAAAATTCTTCGTAGAAAAAAAAATTAATACATGATATTAATAATAAGAGATAATAATAATAGAAAGTACTAGGAATTATATTAATAGAAAACAAATAATGATACATTGAAATAATTATCGAATAACTTCCGTTAGTATTAAAATTCTGGTTTATATTTAAGAAATCTAGAAAGTGCTAAGAAAAAACCAAACATCGTTACGTTCACGTTATTGAAAACATTATTGTGACAAATGAACAAAATAGGAGTTAAACAAGGACGGATCCAGCTGTAATTCTTCGTGGAAAAAAACTAATAAATTATATTTAAAAAATAAATAAATAATGATACATTGAAATAATTACCGCATAACTTCCGTTACTATTGAAATTCTAGTTTAGAGTTAAAAAATAGAAAAGTGCTAGGAAAAAGCCACAAACATCGTCACGTTCACGTTATTGAAAACATAATTGTGAAAAATGAACAAAATAGGAGTTAAATAAGGACGGATGAAGCTATAATTCTTCGTAGAAAAAAAATAATAAATGATATTAGTAATAAATAAATAATGATATTGAAATAATTATCGCATAACTTCCGTTGGTATTGAAATTCTAGTTTAGAGTTAAAAAATAGAAAAGTGCTAGGAAAAAGCCACAAACATCGTCACGTTCACGTTATTGAAAACATAATTGTGAAAAATGAACAAAATAGGAGTTAAACAAGGACGGATGAAGCTATAATTCTTCGTAGAAAAAAACTTATACCAAATTATACTAGTAATAAATAAATAATGATAGATTGAAATATTTTTCGAATAACTTCCGTTACTATTAAAATTCTGGTTTACATTTAAAAAATCTAGAAAGTGCTAGGAAAAAACCATAAACGTCGTACCGTTCACGTTATTGAAAACATTACTGTGAAAAATAAACAAAATAGGAGTTAAACAAGGACGGATCAAGCTATAATTCTTCGTGGAACAAAACTAATAAATTATATTAATAAAAAATAAATAATGATGCATTGAAATAATTATCGCATAACTTCCGTTACTATTGAAATTCTAGTTTAGAGTTAAAAAATCTAGAAAAGTGCTAAGAAAAAGCCGCGAACATCTTCAAGAAAAAAGTTGTCAGAAGATATAAAATTATAGAAGACATTATTGTGAAAAATGAACAAAATAAGAGAATTAAACAAAGATATAAATCAAGCTAAAATTCCTCGTAGGAAGAAAATTAAATAAATAAATAATGATAGATTGAAATAATTATAGAACGGCTTCCGTTGCTAATAAAATTCTGGTTTAGAGTTTAAAAATCTAGAAAGTGTTAGGAAAAAACTACAAACGCCTTCAAGCAAGAAGTTGTCATTCCCACAGATAAAGAGGAGAAAAAAAGATAAACCACGTCTCTAAAGCCGCAAGGATCTTTTAAAAGAGCTTTCATCATTGGAATCAACAGCTTTTCCTCAACAACAAATCATTTTCAGCCATTCACTTTTTTTTTAAACTTCTTAATTCAAATGAATTGAAGCAAGTTCGAAATCGGGCAACCAATATTTCATAACCACGATGCAATGACTTAGCATTGACACATCATTATATCTTCTCTAAGACTGTGACGCGTAATGGAAAAGCCTTGCTGCGCTAATGGAAAACAGTTGCTAAGCTAATGGAAGTGAAATAAAATGCTTAAACTTGACACAAAAGAAAATAGAATAAATTCAGAGCGGAATTCGAACGTCAATTTACCATTTGGAGAAACGATAATGATCAATGGAACTTCGGATGGAACAATAATGATCGCGTTAATGTTGAAGTTTCCAATGATAATAATAGATGTATCTTCCTAATAATACATGTCATTTAAATCAATGTTTCTTATCTGTTTCAGACCTTTTGTCTAAATAAGACAGAAAGACACTTAAAAGGGAACGTTTGAGTGGTTGTGAGTATTACCGCCCTTACTAATGTACATTTTTTTTTTAAAGAAAAGAACACGTTTTACATATAGATGACAAATATGTTGTCTTTCACTTGATATAATCAGTAATTTTTGTTTTAAACTGTGATGAACTATAATGCAGGAATCATGTTTGTGAAAAAGAGTTCGAAATTTCAATTGATTTATACTGAAGATAATATTTGTTAGAACTTTTCATTTGTGACGAAAAACGAATTTTGTTAAAGTTTTACTTAAATTCTCCGTTATATTGAGAAAAAAATTGAATATTTTTATGTTTTTGCATTTTGTCATTTTTTTTTCTCTTTTCTTACTAAATTTTTACTCTTCCTTTCTTTTAAATGAAAAAAAAAAAAAATCATGGAAATGGTGATTTGGGTCGAAATGATTAAATTCTATAAAAGACCATTACTATGCACTAAGAAAGTATTGGTATCAAATTTCTGCATTAAAAAAATGCTAATAAATTGCTCATAAAAATCCGTTAGTCTTTCAAATTACGATTTCTTTAAATTTCCTGTGAATTGAAATGAATTGAGAGGTCAATTTTTTTCTTACTTCAAACATTGTCTCACGTGATTTTCTCCTAATACAAATGCTTGCTCAAAAAATGCAGACGATTTTTTTAAAATTGTTTTATTTAATTTAAAAGCTAACAACAAGAAGAAATCACACATATTTTAAACACTGCTTTTGAACTGCTGGATGGAATTGCAAGTAGTAACATATTGATGACTCACTTACCAAATCGAATAACTCCATAAAACAAAAAGTAGAGAAAAGTTATGAAGAAGATGGTGTTATCCATAGGAGTGAACAGGACCTCGTGTTACATTTCCTGCCGTCACATGGTCAGAAATGTACTGAACCAAAACTAATATAAATCCACATGCTAAGCTTTGATTAAGCACTATCAAAGCAGAAATGATGACTTTTTTTAAGTGGAGTTAATCGATTTGCAACTGAGGCATCTATATGTTGGGTGTGCTTCCATTATAATAAATGTAATTCCACATTTGTTTATGTATTGCCTTAAAATATGTTGATAATGAGTTCTATTAGATATAGGACCGAAATTCTACTCTGAAGCAAGGAAGGATGACGTTCACCAGATATTTATATTATTCAATAAGGTATTCTAACTATTTAGACATGGGACTTAAATTCTAATCTAAAGTATGAAGTGTACTAGAGATTCACTTAAAAAAAGTATTGATTAACGCATGAGGCATCGAATTACCTTTTGCGTATTCCTTAAATCTTATAGCCTTTACTAAAGACAAAAGGCCCAGTTTTCTGAGCAATCTGGACATAAGTTTCGGATTTTGAACTTTATTCTTTGTCTCAAACTGATTTTGTTGAAAGTTTGTGCAATGCGCGGTACAATTACCAGCGAAATACGAGTTTTTAATTTTGAATTTGTCTGCATAGACCCTATCCTCCCAATGACGAGATGGAGAAATAATTTAAGTATTAGGTACCGCTGCTTAGTTCAATTGCCCTGCTAGGTATTCATGTCCTGCTCCTCTACATAAAAACATCTGATTTCAGAAGAGAGTTTATAGGAAAATAAATTTTTTCCCCTCGCGTAGTGAACTTAAGAAAATCTTTTACTATTTTTCTTTTTTTTTTACTAAACGAGTTTAATTACCATGAAAGAACAACAATAAGTTAATTGAAACTGTTTCACATAAAATTAACAAGTTTCCAAAGTTCGTCACCTCAGTGTTTCGTCACCTCATTCGCACAAAACATGTCTACTTCCTAACTAGACAAGGAAGCGAGCTAGCAGAAGGAGAAATATTTCTTCAGCCAACAAGGTGGTTTCTTCTTTTTTTTTTTTTTTTCCTCTTCCTTTCTTCGCCCGCCTGGGTATGTCTCCTCTATTTGATTCTTCATGTAATATACTGGTGGCAATGTTGTCAAGAAGTTGCGGATGAGAAATGGATTAGGTCAAACGCTTCAACTTTTCTTACCTTCCAGTCCTTGGGGCTGTCATGTTAGAGATTGTTGCAGAGTTTGTGCCTCCCCCTCAGCATGTCAAAGGGTAAAGCTGGAAGAGGGGTGATCTGCAATGAAATTGTAAGCATTTTAAGATCAAGGTTTTCGTTAGTACAAGTAACTTCTTTACTCCTTTTTATACTATTCAGTCTTGCAGAGTTAAGCCTTTAAAATTAATTGATTATCGTCTGTATTATCTTTTTATTTATCGTCAGCGCCGAGTGAGAAAAAGTAACTTCTTTACTCCTTTCATGTTGTTCTGATTTGAATTCTTTTATTTATTACACCAGAGATTAGCTTTTACAATTAATTGATTATCGTCAGTGTTATATGTTTATTTATCATCTGCGCCGAGTGAGAGTAACCGTTTTAAGACCAAGGTTTTTGTTAGTAAAAGTAACTTTTTTACTCTTCTTATATTATTCAGTTTTTCATAGTTTATCCTTAAAAATTAATTGATTATCGTCCGTTCTATATTTTTATTTATCGTCCACGACGAGTGAGAGTAACCATTTTAAGATCAAAGTTTTCGTTATTAAAAGTAACTTCTTTGCTTCTTTTATATTGTTAAGCCTTGGATGCTTTTACTTATTTTATCAGAGTTTAGATTTTATAATTAATTGATTATCGTCTGTGCTATATTTTTATTTATCGTCTGCACCGAGTGAAAGTAATCATTTTAAGACCAAGGTTTTCATTGATAAAAGTAACTTCTTACTCTTTTTTATACTATTCAGTCTTGCAAAATTTAGCCTTTAATATTAACTGATTATCGTCTGTCTATATTTTTATTTATCGCCTGCGCCAAATGAGAGTAACCATATTAAGATCACGGTTTTTGTTAGAAAAAAAGTAACTTCTTTATTCCTTTCATATTGTTCTGTCATGGATGCTTTTATTTATTGAACCAGAGTTTAGACTTTAAAATTAATTGATTATGATCTGTGCTATATTTTTATTTATCGTCTGCACCGAGTGAGAGCAACCGTTTTAAGACCAAGGTTTTCGTTAGTGAAAGTAACTTCTTTACTCCTCTTATATTATTCGGTCTTGCATAGTTTAGCTTTTAAAATTAATTGATTATCGTCAGAGCTATATTTTTATTTATCGTCCACGACGAGTGGGAGTAACCATTATTGTGCTAGAGTTTGGCCTTAAAATTAATTTATTATTGTCTGCTCTACATTTTTTTGTTTATCGTTTGCGAAGAGTGAGTGGGTCTATCTTTGGAATGTCATTGGTTGCCTTAATATTATAAGCCTTTCAAACCATTTCATCGTTCTAGGTTTCACGGATAGGCAGAGGGGGATCTAAAATGAAATAGAATGCATTTTAAGATCAAGGTTTTTGCTGGTCAGGGCATACTTGTTTCGTAGTGTTTTGTCTCAGAGACTTGAAATAAATTAATTTTTATTAATAGCTTGCAACGAGCGGGTGCACCAGTCGTTAGTATGGTATCGGCAGAATTGTCTTCACGAGTTTTGAAGAATTTCGTTATTCTAGGCTGCATAGATACGATAAAGGGAAAAAAAGGATTAAAAAAAAAGAACGATATTGTGGAAAATATTCCTTCCTTTACTAACGTAGACAATGGATGGTCCATAAAATGTAGTAATTGCCAGAGTATAAAATGATTTAGCAGATATCGATAGTTAGTGCCAATTATTTTGAAGAATTTTAATTTAAGATTTTAAAAGCATTACCTCATGTTTAAAGTTACATGATAATCAAAATAAAAGTTTCAACTTGTTCGTTTCTATTCTTACATTTCATAGAAAAAGTCTTGTAATACAGAAAAAAAAAGAAAAAAGAAAAAAAAAAACTACTTACGATTCAGAAATAGACTTTTCTATTACGACCTAACTGCCACAACAGCAAACCGCGTTGTTGTCCTTGGCATCTACTTCTTATACTTTATAGACATATTTGCACAATTTTCCTTAGTAAAGAAAAATAATTGAAAAAAAGAAATAAAGAAAGAAATTGGTTGACGGAAAGGGCCCTTTGCACATAATCAATATTCTGCTGCTATTCCTTATTTGTCCATTAGAATTACCCATTTTAATCTCTAACTAATGTCTTTGTGCATGTGCCCGTGAGGACACATTGTTCAAAAATTTTAAACAAGAAAAACCATTTCCATACTGATATTTTTTCACTTAAACACTGTGAAAGAATGTACGAAAAGTGTGAAGCAAATACATTGTTCGACAACAAGCTCTGAAGGTTATTTAATTTCGATAATGCGCAGTTGCACGCTACGATGGAAACACGCAGTGCTTTGTGTGGACACAACTTGATTAATCTCTTTTCAAACACTTTGATACTGTTAAGTCCTGAACTCAAAAGTTTCTCCTAACGGATGCCTCTTACGGCTTAGAAAGGTTACAGACATTTAGAGTAAATTTTTCTTCTCTTCATTTTGCAAAAAAAGTTGTTAATTATATACTTAGCTAATTCTATCATACATTATTCTGAAATTACTGTTTGGAAGCTATTTTTGAAGAGTTGTTGAGATCTCTCTTTCTGAACTGAAATATTCTGAGCAACATCATAAATTATGAAAATCTTGTGATGTGGTGTAATAAATGTTTGAAATGTTTCGACATTTTATTTTACTGGTTCAAAGTCGCATTACTTTAAATAAAATAATTATTTTACATCCATACTTTGGGCCAAACTAATCACTCATTTTAAACGACTTTATAATAATTTTTTTTTTAAATTTTTGATGATTGTACTGTTCTTTAGGCATTTTCTTCAGTTTCATGTCAATATATATAATAAGATTTTTACAAAATGAGTCACACCGTTTAAAATCGAAAAATTACGAATCAAAGCTTCCCTGAATTGTTGTATTTACTTGGAGGTGATTTCACAATATTTTCTTCAATTGAGGATTGCAGAATATATGCCACAAAATTGTTATCATCTACACAGAAATCTTCAATCTGAATTCCATAGAACCCTGGGGCTCCCTGGAGAGGATATATTTACATAATTAAAGAGTCGAAACTTTAGTAAAATCAAATTTTTTATGAAACATTGAATTCTGAAAGTCTTTTCTTGCAAAAAAAAAAAAAATTACTAAATATTTTATTTGTTGCTTCCGTTTATTATTTAAAGAATATATTGTATTTTAAAAACTCAACAATAACTCCTTTATTAACCTTACCATTCATTATCTTAGTAAAAGATGTTTTTATTGGGATGAAATAAAGACGCAAAAATAATATCTTAATTTTTGAGCAAGATAAAGTTTTGTTATCTTATGGTATTTGAATCAAATTCTTATGTAGTAACCCTCAGCTCATAGGGCTTGTGAATGTGTTGCAGAAATTTGGTCAAACAGTTATTCAAAAGTAGTCTTAGGAAATGAATTTAAAGCGAATATACCACAGATAAAAAGAATAAAAAATGCATCAAGGCTGATAAAGATCTCACAATACATAAAAGTTCTGACATATCAAAAGTTTATATATTTACTGGCTTAGTCCATTTGCAGGATTTTTTTCCCATTTTAATTGGTATATCAGTCTCGCTTAATAGATTCCTTTATTTAAAAACTAAACATGAAGTTTAAATTTCTAAAGTATTGATTTTGGAAACGTTTGACAAGCACTTTGTTGTTTAAATCTGTTTGGCAAAATTTTTTTGAAAATGAGACATGGCGTATATATAACGGAAAAGTGCAATCCTTATTCGTTCTTTCGTTCACTTTCGTGGTTTATACATAAGTACAAATGTTTTTAAGCTTTCACCTTCATACAATAAAATTTATGGAAACATTTGAAATTGATACAATATATTAAGAATTTGGGGTTAAAAAGTCTTTTTCAAAGCAGCATTTTTCTGCTCTTTAATCAAAATGTTTCTTCCAGAAAAAGGAATGCTCAAACGCAAAGAGTTCCCCAAATTGTGTATAAAAGTTGAATACCCTTGATCTAATTTTTTTTAAAGAAAACGTTGCGATTAAATTTGGTCATTCTGCAATGAGTACTCTGGTCCCTCATACGAGGAAGACTGGTGGCCAGCATGTTTCTACATACGTGTTCGTCATTTTTAAGTTTTTCTGAAAGGTTAGCATGTATTAGAGTTTTCCTTCGTGGGAAAACAGAGGTTGAATGTTTGACGCGCCACTGAAAGGTGACCTGTCAAAATCCACAAAGAGCAAATCATCTCCTCGTGATTGTCCCGCAGAGTCTTCGCCTATACCGCCACTAATGGAATCTCAGGAATCTTCGGATTCCTTAGATACGGATGAAACGGAGTAGTTATGAGAAACCGAATATAGTTATTGTATCACACGATAATACATATCAATTAAAAGCGATTATCGTAAGAATACGAATGCGATTACAATTGGATTAAGAATACGATTGTTTAATCAACTTAATTTGAAGTAAAAATAATCATAATCGTTTTGCTCAATGACTGTTCAGGACATTATTTTATCAAGATATTTTTAAATAATGACAAATCATGAGACAATTTTTCCACAAAGAGCAGATAATTTCCTTGTGATTGTCACGCAGTCTTCGTCTATACCACCACTAATGGAATCTTAGGAATCTTCGGATTCCACAGATACGGATGATATGAAATAGAATTAGGTTATAAGAAATCGAACATTGCATTGTATCACACGATAATATAATAATTGAGTAAGGATATGAATATGATTACGATTACAATCAATTATGACAAATCATGAGACAATTCTTCCAAAAGCAGCAAATTATCTCCTTGTGATTGTCCTGTAGAGTTTTCGCCTATACCGCCACTAATGGAATCTCAGGAATCTTCGGATTCCGCAGATACGGATGAAACGGAGTAATTATGAGAAACCGAATATAGTTATTGTATCACACGATAATACATATCAATTAAAAGCGATTATCGTAAGAATACGAATGCGATTACAATTGGATTAAGAATACGATTGTTTAATCAACTTAATTTGAAGTAAAAATAATCATAATCGTTTTGCTCAATGACTGTTCAGGACATTATTTTATCAAGATATTTTTAAATAATGACAAATCATGAGACAATTTTTCCACAAAGAGCAGATAATTTCCTTGTGATTGTCACGCAGTCTTCGTCTATACCACCACTAATGGAATCTTAGGAATCTTCGGATTCCACAGATACGGATGATATGAAATAGAATTAGGTTATAAGAAATCGAACATTGCATTGTATCACACGATAATATAATAATTGAGTAAGGATATGAATATGATTACGATTACAATCAATTATGACAAATCATGAGACAATTCTTCCAAAAGCAGCAAATTATCTCCTTGTGATTGTCCTGTAGAGTTTTCGCCTATACCGCCACTAATGGAATCTCAGGAATCTTCGGATTCCGCAGATACGGATGAAACGGAGTAATTATGAGAAACCGAATATAGTTATTGTATCACACGATAATACATATCAATTAAAAGCGATTATCGTAAGAATACGAATGCGATTACAATTGGATTAAGAATACGATTGTTTAATCAACTTAATTTGAAGTAAAAATAATCATAATCGTTTTGCTCAATGACTGTTCAGGACATTATTTTATCAAGATATTTTTAAATAATGACAAATCATGAGACAATTTTTCCACAAAGAGCAGATAATTTCCTTGTGATTGTCACGCAGTCTTCGTCTATACCACCACTAATGGAATCTTAGGAATCTTCGGATTCCACAGATACGGATGATATGAAATAGAATTAGGTTATAAGAAATCGAACAGAGCATTGTATCGCACGATAATATAATAATTGAGTAAGGATATGAATACGATTACGATTACAATCAATTATGACAAATCATGAGACAATTCTTCCAAAAAGAGCAAATTATCTCCTTGTGATTGTCCTGTAGAGTTTTCGTCTATACCGCCACTAATGGAATCTCAGGAATCTTCGGATTCCGCAGATACGGATGAAACGGAATAGTATGAGAAACCGAATATAGTTATTGTATCACACGATAATATATAACAATTAAGAAGCGATTATCGTAAGAATACGAATACGATTACGATAACAATTGTATTAAGAATACGATTGTTTAATCAACTTAATTTAAAGTAAAGATAATCATAATCGTTTTGTTCAATGACTGTTCAGGACATTATTTTATCACGATATTTTTAAATAATGACAAATCATGAGACAATTTTTCCACAAAGAGCAGATAATTTCCTTGTGATTCTCACGCAGTCTTCGTCTATACCACCACTAATGGAATCTTAGGAATCTTCGGATTCCACAGATACGGATGATATAAAATAGAATTAAGTTATAAGAAACCGAACATAGCATTATACCACACGATAATATAATAACTGAGTAAGAATATGAATACGATTACGAATACAATCAATGATGATAAATCATGAGACAATTCTTCCAAAAATAGCAAATTATCTCCTTGTGATTGTCCTGAAGAGTTTTCGCCTGTACCGTCACTAATGGAATCTCAGGAATCTTCGGATTCCACAGATACGGCTGAAACGGAATAGTTGTAAGAAACCGAATATAGTTATTGTATCATACGATAATAGAATAATTTAGAGGCGATTGTAGTAAGAATACGAATGCGATAACAATCACTACGATTGTTAAACAAAGTTAATTTGAAGCAAAAAAATAATCGTAATCGTTTTGTTCAGTGATGATTCTTGGGAATACTTCATCACGACATTTTCAAGTAGTGACAAATCGTGAAATAATGTTCCCACAAAGAGCAAATTATCTCCTTGTGATTGTCCCGCAGAATCATAACGCTACTGTGTCCCAAATATAATCTCAGGAACCCTCGGATTCCACAAATTAGTAAGATATAAGAGACCTAAAATGGTTATCGTATCGAATGATAATATTAGGTTTGTTTACGCGGGGTGCCTCCTTTTATGGGGTACCACAAAAATACCATTAAAAAACGAATGTTTGAATTTCACAAAACATCTAGGGGGGAGGTGGGGATATGTGAATGAGTCGTTTTGTTCAATAATAATTCAGTAAGATATTTTATCAGTCTTTCAAAAACTGAAACATTTTTTTCACTAGAGCAAATTATCTCATGATTGTTCCACAGTTTAACTATACCATCGCTGAATGAGGTAATTACGAGAAACTGTACAATTATTGTTTTTCCTGAAGAATTGATCCTGGTTGCAAAACTATCTGATAGTTACAGTTAAGAAACAACCACAATCATTATAATTCATGAGAATATTTCATTACAATCATTTTATGTAAATTCATGAAATATTTAAAAAAAAAAAAGAAAAAAATTACAATTGAAGAAATCCAACGTGATAATGCGTAATATAGAAAGAAAAGCTTCCAGAAAATGTCCATTACATTAAATGAAATTTCTTCATGTTATAGAATTTGAAATCATGAATCAAATGTAATGTCTACACAAATGTTTGCGCAAATCTCATTCAAATAGTACTAAATCCTTCGATTTTTGCAAATTTCTGAACCGTTTACAATTTTACATGTGCAAATGTAACGAAACGGCATCAATTTCTAATACAGTTAAACCTGTCTAAGTTGACCGCTATTTTCAGGCACAGAATTAGATTTATATTATATAATTCAACCTCTATAACTTAACCACCTGCTTTTGACCACTAAAGTAGTGCACCGCAAGTGGTCAACTTACACAGGTTTCACTGTACAGTCAACATATTTGCTAGTTTTTCGGAACCATGTGATGATCTATAATTACACCAAGAAGTTAAATTTATACAGTTCGTTGAAAGCAAACCAAAGTATCTGCGTCTCAAATATGAATAGATGATTTCTAAAAACTATTTTTCAGTCAGTTCTGATGGTCTCTGAAAATCATGCTGTATTTGTGAATTTCCCACAGAATTTGTGTAGAAGATTTTTTTCAGTGGCTTTTTAATTCTTTTGGTTTTGAACAAATTCTTCTCAATTTAACATGATTGCTTCAACTATTTGTGGTATTTTCTTTTTTTCAGTAACTTTTAAATACTTGGTCTTGAACAATTTTTTCTCAACTTGATTGCTTCAACTATTTGTGGTAAAATATATATATTTTTTCAGTGGCTTTTTAATTCTTTGTTCTGGACAAATTTTTCTCAACTTAACTTTGCTTCAACTATTTGTGACAAAAGATTTTTTTTTCATTGGCATTTTAATTCTCGGTTTTGAACAAATTTTTCTCAACTTAACTTGACTGCTTCAACTATTCACGAGAAGCAGAGTTATGAGGTACTAACCAGAAAGTAGGTTTCGCAACTCCACCAGATTCATAATAACAACAATAAAACGTAAAAAAAGTTTATCATCTTCGCAACAGTTTATCCACTCAGAAAAAGCCAAGACTTTTTACAGCCTCAACAAAGACTTATCCCCATTACTTAAAACGCCACCCCTCCTTGAAAAGCAGAAGGTAACTGAGATAGCATCAAGTCGGTGACTTCTGAATTTCGCTCTTTTCATACCTTCCACCACCTCCCGTAAACACAAAATTAGGAGCAAGAAGTAGGGAAGGAGAGGTATCTCTCGTGACTGCCGTTAGTCACCTTATCACTGCCACGAATCTCGTGACTATTTTCCAGTGATTCACAGATGTTGAGGAGGTCTGCCACCAACGGCCATATGGTTGAAAGGGACCATCATTCAACAAGAGGCAGTATCTGTCTCAGGCAATCTGACATCGAATCATCAGGGACGACCCTCTGACACCTTTTGTGTTAAGTGTTATTCCGCCCCTTTTAAGAAGAAAAAAATTGTACTTATCGATGCAGCATCTGAGGACTTATCGATATGCTTATCGATGGTACTGGCTCTTCCGATTCTTTGAAGAAAAGAAGATGCAGCGTTTAGCCGTTTAGCATCTGTTATTGAAAACATTTCCCAGATTTATCGATTACAATGGTAAAAAGGGGCTGGTCTGTTTGCTTATTGACTTTGTGGATGATTTGTTTTGGTTGTGTGAATAAGCGGAGGGTGTAGCATTGCCTGAAACAAATTGAAAATTTTTTTGATGAATGAGACGACGCTGTTTTAATATTCAGAACAATTATGCGATAAAAAGTTCTTCCCAACAATCTATGATCTATAATTAAACCTACTCAGCATGTTTAACAAAATCGTAAAGAAGCCCTATTAAAATTGTCAAGGTAATTTTTCTTGACTAGTTTTGCACACCCTATACTTGTGGAACTTAAAATGAGGGATCATCAAAACAATCATGCATAGCGTCTGTTTGTTTGAACGTGCAAAACTCGAGGACTAACCAGCCGATTACTCTGAAAATTTCATGGTTGTTTCGCTTAGGACCGGTTTGAAGACCGGTTCGAAAAAAGTTTGATAAGTAGTTCTTTTTTTCGTGTCACACTTCTCTGTAAATTCGAAAAAATGTATAAATTAGCACTGAAAGTATCTGAATTAAAATGACCGACTCGGGAAAATTTAGAATTTTTGACTCCGACTCAAACACCAACACCCTAAAATCAGTCCGCAACCGTGGCAGATTGTTGACTCGGAGGGAAAATGACTGACTCCGACTTCTTTATCTAAAATCAGTCCGACTCCGACTCTTGAGCAATGCTTAAGGCTGCATAATTCAGGAAGAATTTATTTATTTATTTATTTATTTATTTTTTTTTTTATAAAATCAAGCACAAAACATGCACAAGAATTCAAACTGAACAGAAAGCACAATCTATTTTATTATTCTTTTTAAGTTAACGTCTAAAAAAATTATAACCATTGTGGGTTATTAGAGAAAAAAAAATATATTTCCTTTATTCTCATTCAATATTACCTAAATTTAAAACAAAAATCAACCGGAATCAACCTGATTTCTTGCTTTAATATTATAGTCACTCAGAGTGGTAACTTTGAGCCGTGATGATAAATTTTGTGAAAGTTAATTTTTTTAAGCATATTGCGAAATTCGTTTCAACGGGTGTGACATTTTTACGCGTGTATCTGTCTCCACTTTATTCCTGGAATTTTGAGTTTTGTCTTTTGATTGTGAAGTAATTGAATGTAAGAAACCATTATGCATCACAATATGAAGTATCAACTTTCTAAAATATATAATTGTGCTTTAAAAATAATGATGTGTAACAGCTGCGTGCCTAACTGTAGATTCTACGCCGAATTCGATCTATTTAATATCTTACACAGCCTCATTGTATCATTCAATAATTTTGATGTTATTTATTTATTTATTTATTTTTCTTTTTTTTTTGCTTTTTCAATAGTTGTAAAAATGTTGAAAGTGCTCATCCTACATTGCAACATATTATGCTATTTTATAAGTGGTAGAAATCTTGTGACGTTGAGAAGTAAGTAACAGAGAGTTTCTCAACATTTAGAAAATTTATTTTTATTTTGCATTAAAGTTGTGCTACCTTTACTGAAGTAATGTATTTTGCATCCCATTTCTGACCTGGCTCAAAATGACCCTAAATTTCAGCACAGCGTTGAACATCGATTTAAAACGTTTATTTTGCTGCATTAAAGTTGCGCTACTTTTACTGAAATATTGTATTTTGTTTCCCATTTCTGACATGACTCAAATGACCCTAAATGTCAGTACAGTTTTGAACATTTACTACTTTTATTTTGCTGCATTAAAGTTGTGCTACATTTAACTGAAATAATGCATTTTGCATCCCATTTTTGACGTGGTTCAAAGTGACCTAAAATTTCAGGACAGCTATGAGCCTTTCAAAATTTTATTTCGCTGCATTAAAGTTGCACTACTTTTATTGAAATGGTGTATTTTGCATTCCATTTCCGACGTGGCTCAAAGTGACTCTAAATGTCAGGACAGCTTTGAACATTTTTGCTGCATTAAAGATGTGCTACTTTTCTGAAGTAATGTATTTTGCATCCCATTTCTGTCGGTGCTCAAAGTGTGGAATGTCAGGCAGCTTTGAAAGAGGGAAATAATTCATTTTAAACAGATTTAATAAAGGGGTTGTTTCCTTCAGTCAAAAGTAGTACTTTTTGTCACTAAAATTGATAGAATACGCAAAAATAAATAAATAAATAAATTACATGGACCCAGAAAATACTTTAATTTTCCCAACAGTTATTTTTTTATTAATTTTTTTAAATGTCCGATTTTTTAAACAAGGCGTGGTCTTGATGACGTCACAAATGATGCACTTTGCCGCTATCGCGTTTCCACGTTATGATAATCAAGAAGCGAATTAATATTGCGCTCTACGCTTGCTATCAACCATACCGTTGCCAATACACGTGAGTAAAGATGCGAATTAAATATTTTGTTCTGCGAATGGCATTTCATCATTTGTGATATCATCGGCAGAAGTATAAACAATGAAAGCATACCGATTTAAGTAATTTTTTTAAAAATATTAAACTTAAACAAATTATTTAAAAAATGGTCAGATCCTATGTTTTAAAGCATGCTCTTTCAGAAAAAAATATTTTTAAAATTTTGGAAACGATCCCATTATTATTTCTTAATTTTGGATAATTATACTATAGTTTTGGAGTGTTTCTTCCGTTTTATACACACAAATACAGTAAAACTTTCCAAATATGAGTAGAGCAATTTAAAATGGAAAAATTGTGGCTAAAACGTACCGTGAATAATTTTATGATTAAAATATATTAAAAAATATTAGAGTATGAAATAAATGGACGCGCAGAATATTGTTCAGTCCTAATCAAAACTAGTGTTCTAAACTATTGCGGCCACAAAAGTTAGAGGAACAGGAAAACGCTATTATTTTGTTCCATTTAACATTTAAATAGATTCAAAACCACAAGAATCTCAGATAACAGGAAACAGCCTTTTGTTAATGTTTGCGTCTTCACTTTTAAATCGGGTATACATAAGCAGGAGCGTGCAATGACCGGCGAAACGCTTTAATGTGTTTAGTAATAATTTCCAACTTGTGTGAGCAAACACGAGAATAAAAACCAAAAAGGGACCGAAATCGTGACTTAAGGCTGTAAAAGGCACTTTGTTCCCCGTAACAATCAAGTGCGTGATAAAGTCATTAGACTTCTTCTCTTCTTTTTCCATTAAAAGAGTAAAAAGAATACGGTTACAGGGAAGGAATCGCAGACCCTCCAATTTTTGCCGCGGTCTCATTTTTTTGTGGAGAGAGAACTTCTTTGCCTGAATTAGGAATGGACAATTTTGTGCTTAGCTCAAATTTATAGGGATATTAAGAATCATTCGTGCTTCATTTAGCTATTATAAAACAGGAGAACTGGGGTAGGGCGGTACTGATAAAGAAAGGACCTTTCGCAATGTTTGCTTAGGTGTTATTTAAGGTAATCTGAGGATGCTAATGCAGTTACGAGGAGGGTATGAATAATAAAGACTTCTAAGCGATTGATTTCAGAAATGGTATTTGAGGGAATTTAAAGTGGCATGGACAAATCTTTTACCTACCTCTGTTTCTTCCTTTCCTTTTCCATGGAGTAAATGTATTTATTCACTCAAATAATTAAAATTTCAGTCTTCACTTTTTATAAAAAAAGACTTTTAATTACATAATTCTGTAAAAATATAAATTTTATTCTCCACCAACAACCGGCGAGAAAAATCAACATTTACCTTCCATTAAATTATTTCAACTACTCGATCTCATTTCTTTTTATCGTTGCCATTGCAAAAAATAATAGATAACGCAGACGATAAATAAATAATTAAAAAAAATTATATAAACATTGCAGACGTTAATAAATCAATAAATATCATATATTGTAAAACATTGCAGACGATAAATTTACAAAATGCTGTATCAAACCTGATACCAAGGGATATTACTTATTTAATATGAACTGATGTATTTTAACAAGAAGTTCCCCCCAGAACTAAATGAGTCTACTTTCCCGTATCTAATCTTTCTAGTATCTAATCAATGTTCTCTAAATTAGATGAGACTGCAAATTGTGTTAACGGATTCAGGTTCGGAGTTCGACGAATTTTACAATACCGAAGTCGGAGTCAACGGCCCTGAAATTCTACGAGTCGGAGTCGGGAGTTAGTCACCAAGAGATACTCCCAACGAAGTTTGTTTTAGGCTTGAAAACTTTTTTGGAACCCGTCACGATGCATTTTTGGTAGCCCCTTTGAGATGAACAGAATTACGCAAAATATTTTTTCTGATTCTTTTTGGATTCACTTTGGGACCCCTATGTCGTGGGAACCCCTCACAATTGCGATATGGTAAATCCGTAATTGACGGCAGAGTCAGTTGAATCAGCATCAGAAGTAAATCTGTTCAAATATTTGAAAATTTGTTACTAACTGAGTATTACATATGAGGAAAGATCCAGGTACCAAAGTGTATCCTACCTCTAAAAGGTTAATATGTATTCATTCCGTAGAGAAAATGTCTCAATTGATGTTTGATTGTTCTTTAAATTGAATTAAAAAATCCTTACAGTACAGAATTACGTAAACTATTTTTCTTGAGCCTTTTTGAATTTCCTTCGTGGCCCCTATATCGTGGGGGCTCTTCGCAAAAGCTGCTACATGGCAAATCTTCCTTTGACCGCACAGTCAGTTGAATCAGTATCAGAAGTAAATCTGTTTATAAGTACATAAAAAATTGTTACAAATTGAGTATTATTAGGAAAAATCCAGAGATACCAGAGTGTATCATTTACATCTAAAAAGAAATATTCGTTACCGAGACAAAATTTCTTAATGGATACTTGGTTATTCTTTTATTTGAATTAAAAATTACTAGTTTGGTGCGATCGTGGAAAATGGAGGAATTTGATAACTATCTCATCGTCTTCAATAAAAGTTTTTATCCATGTACGTACTGTAATGTTGTTTTTATTCATCTTTCAATGTCTGATAACGAAGGTAAGACCAAAACTGTTATTGACATCAAGAAAGTTAAACACAAGACGGTCTTACGATCTTGTTGACTTATACTAAAATGTACCAACGTTTAAATTCGTATTAAAAACCATTGGATCGGTACGGTCACGTTAGGAATTTTTTCTCGGGCAGGTAAACGGCAGTATTTGTAGAAATGAGCTTTTGAGATAGTTTAAGAAATGCGTTTTGGATTCAATACTAGCATCAGAAAAATGTTGGAACTAGACGTTCTTTTCAGCGGAAACTAAATTAGCAAGCTCGCACAATAAAGCCAATGTACCATACATGAAAAAATGCAAAAACTTTTAAAAAATGAAAAATTTGCTGTTACTGCCCTTTACGTGCCCACGACAGAATTAACAAAAACGTTACCATCATACTAGTACAATGGCCCTAAAAATAAAATTAAAATCAGAAGGAGAGAGAGAGAGATATAGTTGGAAAAAAAGAACGAAATATTACTTTTAATTGGAATCCGGTTAATTGATCATGACTGTCTTATCAAAGACCACTTGTATTTTACTTATCTTTTTTTATGCTATTGGAGGAAAAAAAAAAACCTCATTAAAAAGGAAACTGGATTTTTGAAGCAAAGTGGCATTATCTCAAAGATGACTCATTTTCTTACCTGTAACCATTGAGCAGGTAAAAGCCACTTCCTTATTGCCGGAGCGGTCTGTGCGAATTCCTCGCAATGACACAAGCTATATTAGTAACAGGAGAAGTTTTTGTTGGAATCGCCGCCAGACTCGTGCTGACACAATGACCTTGGGCGTTGCATTTTCTCTCTTCTTCATTTTCTATCTTGAGCAGAAGTGCAATTTTTATTGCTTCCTCGTTCGTTCCTTGGATGGGCTGCTGTAAATCCGCCATCAAAAGGATATGTTTCACATGTTACTACCTTATTGTGGCAGTTTATGTTGAAAAATTGCACAGTTCTAAATGGAAAGTGAGAAGTTATGATCCTAAAGGGCAATTGTTGCGAAAACGCTCGATGGATCAGAAGATGATAGAAAATTAAAGAAGATGTATGCATTTTAGGTAAAATACGTGGTGATAGCGGTGGCGGATTTGCACATTTGGGAGCCCGTAGCAATGTATTAGTAGGGGCATCTTGGTCTCTCATAAATATTTTTTCACATGCAATTTTGGAACTCGAGGCCTCCGTGGGCTCTGTGTTATGAACATCGTGTTCTAAGCCGCAGGTCGTGGGTTCGATTTTCGCTGGTGTCCAGGATGTTATTTCTCAGGGGTGCCCCCCGCCCCCCCGCCCAAGTTCATTGGCGCAAATCCACCGTCCTCCAAAATTTTTCTAAACCCTCTTTCCCTTTTTTATTTTTCATTTTTAACTCCCTTTTCTTATTTTGTTTTATTTTTTTAGAAAATATTTTTTATTTTTTTATTTAGTTTTATTTATTATCATTGTTTCATTCAAAAGTTCTGTGCTACGCCAATGACACACACACAAACACACACACACGCACACACACACAAACTAAATAAGTAAATGAAATAAAATATAAACAGAATAAAATAAAATAAAATGTAAACAGAATAAAATAAAAAAAACTAAATAATTTAATTTAAAAATTGAGCAATAAATAAATTTAAATAAATTTTAAAAAAAATTAAAATCCCCCTCAAAAATTTAGATGGAGCAACTTGTAAGCGTAATCCCCTCCCCCTTCCTGTGGGCACCCCTGTTATTTCCCTCTCTTGTGCTGTAATGAGCAACAAATTGCGTATGTCCGGAGGTAAGGAACTTCGTAAGGAGTTCTCTATGTATGTGAAGCTGTTTAGCTTTTATATAAATAAGCAAACAAATTTTGGAACTTTTTCGGAGACCTTATGTCGTGGGTCACCCAGAGGTGCCCCAAACTCAAATATTTTGGAAGGGGGGGGGGATTTTTAATCTGCCTGCCGAATGAAATTCCAACTGTACCGAATGATAAAATACGAACGTGCACACATGTCATACACGCATAATGTCTTTTGAGAAAAAACATCAGGCATATTAAAAAAATTTAAAAATATAAAAAGGAAAAAGAACATTGACTCTGCCTGCCCTAAATAGATATCTTGATTTCTATTTAGTTTGTTCGAAAGTGCATTATTATTACTCGCCGCAATTGAGGCGTTGACATAAGAAAGGGAGTAAGTTGCAAAGGCTGAATTTCTTAGGAGATATAAAAACTATTCAAAGCCATCTTCCTCTGACGTTTTTGATGATAAAAATACTTTAAAATATTTCATAAATAAGGTTGAATTCTGACACCATATAATTTTTATTAACTTGAAGACTTGGATACATCTGCTATTTGTGTGGATGAAGCTAGCAAAATTAGATAACGTTTTTTGAACATATTCCATTTCTCATGTCAGCGCTTCAATTGTTGGACCTGTTCTGACTTTAGGACCAGGGCCCAGTGCTGTGAACCCGTGCGACAGTCTGGTCCTGTTGACAGGGAACGCTTAGAAAACTCCAGAAATCCCGTAAGGTGAGAGGTTATAATTCCAAGTTTTTCTTTCTTTATCCAAACATGTCTATTTTTGACTTTATACTCATAATACATGAAGACAAAATACATACAAGCACTAACTCCCTAACTCACTTCATAAAACTTTTAAATTCACCAAAGTTTTCCATCGTCACTTTGATGTCGTTCTTCAAAAGATATGTTCTTTTTATTGCTGCTACAAGTGCAATAATAAACAAAAATTAAATATATATGTGTCTCACGAGTGAACATTTGATACATTTTTTTGTTTTTTAGTGAGAAAGAAACATAATCTATTGTGCAGACTGGGAAAAAAACGTCAAGCCTTGCATCAGAGAAGCTAACAGAATTTTAAAAATCATTGAGCATTTAAAAATATAACTAGAGCACTGAAAGTTGAAAGTCATCAAGATGATTATAATCGGATTGAAAAACAAAACAGCAGCTGATGGTATGGAAAACAAACCTACTTTACGAAATACTGTATTACAATTAAGGTGGGAGAAAGCTCAACAGCTATTAGAGTACTAGGACGGCGCTCGTCTTCTCGTTGCACCTTCGAACTTCTGTGCAGAGAAATTTATAATTCTGAAGCAGTGCCAAGAAGGCGCGGCTAGTGACTTTAATGATTTTCAATTTCTGCTTAAGCTTTTTAATTTATTCTAGCGAAGTTACTTAGTTTGTCGGATCATTTTGACTGCAGTCACTTTCTGGGACTTTTTAGAAATCCACGTTGTTTGTTCACTGCAATAGAGGTTTCACTGTTAAAAATTCAGGAAACTTTTATGGTAAATATTACTGTAAAATGTAGTGTTTACAGTACAGAAAAAATTTACAGCAAATTGTACCGAAGAAAATAAACGATTGTAGCGCCAATTGATACACCACGTCACTTCAGTGCAAAGCATATAACACCGTATTTCCCGTACGCGAAGCGTCCCAACTCGTATGGTGGGCAGCAAAGCCGCCTGCCATTTCGAAGGTCCCGAGATCGAACTTGCAGTTCGAATTTTGAGTTTTTTTACTCTCGTTTATTCTACAGTAAAATAGGATTCTATGGTAATAGTTACTGGCAACATGGATGCCAGTAACTTTTACCGTGAAATTTCAGGAACTTTTATAACAGTGTTGTCTGATCCGTTTATTCACATTAATTGAAATAACATCCAGAAGTGATCTTTTAACTCCTTACTTCTTAGTACTATACACTGTAAAAAAAATTCCGAAACGTTACTGAGTATTTTCATGTTACGTTTCGGGATTCCGTAGGTTTTTATCCACTTCCTGGAAAAATTAAGTATCATCGTCAAAAAGTTTCCTGAATTGCTCCAAGTTGCACGAATGCACACTTTTCACTGTTGTGGAAAATATTTTTATCTCCCAGTTTAAAGATTAACTGAGCGTATTTAAAGTGTATCGGCTTCTGCTCGATTACGGTCCGTCCGGACTGATTAAACTCCCAAAGGGAGTGAATAAGTCCTTGGACTAAGTAGCTCTGCAAGAATTGCAGACGAGTAAAATTCTTAAGTGTTATTCTGGTTTAGCTTTGGCCATATTTGCAATACTGCATTTAGAAGTTCTCTGATAAGTTCAGGAAGGTGCCAAGCTATCATGTTATATCTTTCTAAGTTTACTTTAATTTTCCAGGGATACGACTGGTTTTAAACGGAAAGATTTTTTAATTTTTCAGGAAGCTTCCAGGATAATTTCAGGATGGTTACTGAATTTTAGCGGAAAACATTCCTGGTTTTAACAAGATATGTTACTGGCAGAAATTGGACACATCAGCTGCCCATTATTATCCAGGAACGTTTCTGAATCGTTTTTTACAGTGTATGTATAAAATTCATTTTATGTTTTATTATATTAGCATGCAGTTCTTTTTAATGGCATTGCTTGAAGGAATTTTATTCTTCAATATTTCTTGGGTCGCCTAAAAGTGGCATTATCAACATAGCAGCAACAAAAACAATAATGGGGTCGTTTCCAAAATTTTAAAAATATTTTTTTTTGAAAGAGCATGCTTAAAAACATAGGATCTGACCATTTTTTAATAAATTTGTTTACGTTTAATATTTTTAAAAAATTACTTAAATCGGAGCGCTCTCATTGTTTACATTTCTTACCGATGACATCACAAATGAGGAAATGCCATTCTGTGTTGCGATTCACAGAGCAAAATATTTAATTCGCATCTACATTTTTATATCAGTTGAACTTGCTTAATACGATCACGTTTAATACGAAATCACGTCTAAAACGAGCATTTTGTTCGTCAAGTCTGGTTTCTTATCTAATTACATTAAAAATTTCACGTGTAATACGTATATTTAGTTGAATGAATTGGATAAGACAAATAAAAATTTCTGACCCCTGTACTTTGAATGCTGTAATTCTCTTTTTAAGAAATTAATCATTATTTTGTTAGGTAGTAGAAGTCCTATCGTGTATGGAGAAGAAAATATTAAATATTTTGCATAGAAAATAAACCCCGTACATATGTTTACCTGTGGACACTTCAATTTACTCGGTGATTAAACTGTTAATTATCCATTGTGGATTACAACCTATTCCGCGATTTCCGATTATAATCTTCCTTTTCCAATATTTTCCAAACATTTTTTTTTTATAAGAAGTGATTTTTACTTCCTTTTACAAAAAAGGAAGTATTGTATTCGCGAAAAAATTTTCACTCAGAAATCGACCTTAATTTCTATTTTTCTCATCCCCGAATGAATGTTGAGTTTTTTTTTCGACCCGACCACACGTGGATATATGCCTAGGAACCTACAGACACCTGAAATATCCATTTTAATGACCCCCGAGTTAATTACAACACATTTTCTCGTGACGTCCGTATGTACGTATGTACTCTCTTAAAAAATTCCAGCGATTTTAACTCAGACTGAGTAAATTTTCACTCCTTTCCAGTGTCGAAAACGCACTTTCCTTATAGGAGTGAATTTCATTCCTTTTGCGGAGCGGTTATTTTCACTCCATTTGGATAAGCTAATTTCACTCCCTTTTGATAAGTATTTTCCACTCTTTTTAAGACTAAATTAATATCCTAAATGAGTGGTTGCTTTCCGTTTTGGAAAGCTGCTATTTCACTCTTTTTTTAGAATAAAATAGGTAAAATCATTTCACTCTCCTTTGGTGAAATTGTTTTTTAAACGTGTTTTCATGTGCTTATGCTGTGTATTTGAATTTAAAACTGTTTTTAAAACTTATTTCATTTGAAAAAAAAATTAGTTTTTTAATTTAAAAAATGAAAAAAAAAAAAATGTTTTTAGTGTTTCCGAAGAGGATGCACAAGAACTGTATGGTAAGTACGAATAATTTTCTTTTTTATTAAAACTTTAACTGGTAATATTTCTTGAACTACTCGTACATCGTTAAAAATCACCCACGTGCAATATCACGTACATTTCCGAATCTAAAGATTGAAATAAAACTAAAAAACCCACACAGTTCCAAATAAATAGATTTAAAATTTTGAAACTCTATATTGATATTCTCGGTGTGCCTTTTAACATTAATAATGTTTTAAAAGTTACATCAGTTCAAATTAATTTAAAAAGTCACTCATAAATTGTGACAAAATACGTTTGAATTCAATTTTGTTTCTTCGAGGCCATTAATTAATTACGTAAGGACAATTTTGGCAATTTTTGACCTTCCCTTCGCCCTATGTAAGGGTATGTAAGACTCCCCTCCCCCCCCCATCTTACGTAAGATTCTTTTTTTTCTTCACAATAATAACAAATATTACATCACTGGGATCGTTCTTAAATTAACTATCATTTTTTTTTTAAATTTTTTCAAAAACATTTTTGAGTAAAGAAATGTTTACTGTAAGGAATCTAGACCGAATGTTTTTCGACAAATAATTTTTGTATATGATGCGATAATAATTAAAAATAAGACATGCAATAATTAAAAATAAGACATGCAAAACACAGCGCGATTCTTTTATTATATTTTACACGTTTCATTCTGTGAAACACAAATAAAAAACAGCTCATCCTATAATACATACTTTTACCTTCCCGAAGCAAATGAAATATAATATTTGCCAAACCACTTGACCGCGGATTTCAAATATAAAATATCGGCTTGGAAAATATTACGTAAGAATGGGTCCACCAACCCCCCTCTCCAAGCAAGGGTATGTAGAGAATTCCCCCCCCCCCCCCTCAGGACCCTGAATTAATGAATGGCCCGTTACACATATATGAATGAGTGTATTATACGAAGTTTATGATACTCTTTAAAGTTTATTATACACAAAAAACAATGTTTGATTAATTAAAAATATACGCAGTGGCTGGAGCTCCGACCATCGGGAGCGGATTCGGTATCCGACCTATATATTTGCGCATGGTCGGTTCTGTAACACCTGCCTAAAATATATATACAGTACACACACACCAAAGATGGTAACGACTGTTTCAAATGTCATATTTTTGATTCGATGACCGAAATAAAATTGTTGATAACAGTTTCTTTAATTTGGAAGAAAAAGTTACAAAAAGTTCGCCGTAACATTGCACGTGGGTGATTTGTAACGATATAGCAGTTCAAGAAATATTAACAGATACAAGTTTTAATAAAAAAGAAAATTCTTCGCACTTACCATTCAGTTTTTGTGCATTTCCTTCAGAATCCTCATTCGGCAGCAAATAGTGTTTTAATTCATTAAATGAAGACATTCAGATAGCGACATCCACTTGGTATTCGCGACCAACGTTAGTTAAGCCTAACGTGGAGGTATAGAAGATTCTCTCTAAACAAAATCACGTGACAGAATCGAACCAATGGAAATGCTTTTGAGTCCTTCTTTTAAAGAATGTTTTTATTTCTCGCTTTTCAAAAGGAGTGTTTCCGAATTTCACGCCAATAAGGAAAAGTTTTAGTCTTGGTTTTTTTCGTAAATCGTCTTTTTTCGATAAAGCTAGCACTCAGAAAGAATGAATGCACCCGCAATAGATTTCACTCTTTTTAAGAGTTATTTTTTCGTTTTTTTGAATTAAGAGTGTATGTGCGTATGTGTGTATGTGTGTATGTATCTCGCATAATTCAAAAACGGTATGTCGTAGAAAGTCGAAATTTGGTACCTAGACTCCTAGTGGGACCTAGTTGAGCACCTTCAATTTTGGTTGCATTTGGATGTTCCTAAGGGGGTCTTTTGCCCCTTTTTGGAGGGAAATCATTGTTAATTTCGATGTAAACTCAAGTGGTGTTGTAATTTGTCGGGCACTTGGCAATATATCTCCAGTCTTTAGGTCGCCAAGTTTTGTCGTCAACTTGGTGACAAATTTGGCGATTTTTTTAAATTTTAAATTTGATTTTAATTTGGACACGCTTGGTGATATTTAGAGAGTAAAACAATTGAATCACATTAAAATTGCCAATAATGGGGAAATGACATTAAATTGGAGTAAAAGGAAGTCATGTGATGCACACATAAGCTCGTTTCTGAATGTATTAATAGTCAGATTATGATGTATGTATTAGTGATAATATTTTAAAATATAGTTAAACATATCTTCGTTTTTTCCCAGTATCATTCATTCTCGGTTGTTACGAATTACGGCTAATACGAAAAAATTCGTGGATTTTTGACATTTCATATTAACCAGGTTCAACTGTATAACTTATGAGGAAACTCGATGAGGGTAGGTAAACCTAACTCTGATCTAAGACCAAAAGCACAGCAAAAAAATATATGACCACGTTTCCAGACATAAAAATATTCACGCTCTGCAGCGACAGCATCCACTTCAATACATTGGCAACACATAGCCCCTATTAAAATACAATGAGACGCCTTTTTGCTGCTAGTCAATAAAATTCACTTTAGGGACTGAAACTCGTGAATGCCCTATTGTAAACGGATCGTTGAACAAGCACAAACGAGTGAGGAATACATACTTTTCGCCTTTTCAATATAGAGACCTGCAATTGATCCCCCACGCGATAAGGAGTCTTCACTGCGTTTAATATTGTACGGAGGGAAAAAAAATACTCAACTTAGTTGAGATCGTTGATAAAATAAGAGATGACTTTTGAAATAGAGCTGAATTTTTTCCTTCATAAAAATACATTGTGTTTCCTTCTCAACCTGGTGGTCTCGGTGGAATGGAACAGCATGTTTTATTCGAAATGTAGTCAAGGGAATAATGGATTTTTCTTTCTTTTTTTTTTCAATAGTAAGAGTGACGCGATAGAAAAAATTATTTTAAAGTATATTTTACCATATTGCCGATGAGGAGATTTAGTTTAACTGATCGATACTTGGTGAAAATCAATTTTGATGACAAGTGAGCAGTCGATATCTTCAGAGGTAAAATTATCTTGACAATCATTTCATGCCAATATTTTTTCCAGGCTTAGATGTATGGATGTTCTTCCTTTCAACTGCTAATCAGTATTCAGCACGAATCGAATTCAGTAACTAGGGAGTGATCACTGTTAAAAATATTATAGCTTATTAGTGAAACTGCAAAAAGGGTATTTTTCAACAGAGGGCTCTTTTTGTCGATGATATACTTAAGTTTATATAGCTTACAGTCAGGGTTGGACTGGGTCCTCTAAGAGGGCACCAACCTTGACTCCCAAAGGGGGGCATATAGATAGCACGAAGGGTTCGAAGGAGCAATAGAAAAAGAAAAGAAAAGAAAAGAAAAGAACAGAAAATGCGCATAGGTTCGAGAACGGGGAAAAAAAAAACCCCGAAAGTACACGAGTTTAATAAATGAAAAAAAAAGGACATTTTAAACTTAGAAAGACTTTTAAAAAAATCATTTAGTGTTTAAAAAATGGTTTTTATGCTCCCCTTTTTACGCTTGTTTCACAATAAAAAAATCGCATTAATTCAAAAGGATTTCCGCCAAGGTTGTAGGTATCTAACTTAAAATGGAGAGGGGACAGGCCCGTCGATTTGACAAGCGGGGGGGGGGGTGACTTCTCCCCTCAGCTTTTGGAAACAATGTAGTCATGCATTTGTGCATATGTTTTGTTGATTTTCCCAAAAAAATGCATTGGTCCTTTTTGCCCCTTTTGGGCTTGGAGGGGGGGGGGAGGGACTTTTCTAAATTTAAATTTTTTCCCAGCATATCGGGACGGGGTCATGTGTAAATAAAACATTTCTGCACCAGAAACAACACTATTTTTGTGTGGAGTTTGCGGAAAAGGGAAATGTTTTTAGCACTGTATAACCTTCATAGAAACTCAACAAAAGAATAATAACTTTTCTTTTCAATGAGCTCCCAAAGAAAAAGTATACACTTTCAAAATCAATCACAAAGTTACTAGAGTCAAACTCATTGATAAATTTAGAAATTGAAGTCACTAATTAATTATTAGTCAATTAATCAATTTATTGAAATTTCTTTGTTGTTTGTTTGTTTTATTCAAAGTATTTTTTATCTTGGTTTGGGATACAGCTGCCTTCCCATGTGCCCCTCTTGATACGACCAAGACTTCTACCATTTTCTTGTATATCAGTAACACTCTAGACAAGGAATTCTGAATAGTAGCCAGTGGCTACTAGAATCACAAAAAATGGTAGCCACTTTTTGCTTTTGGTAGCCATTGTTTTTAAAATATATTCAGCGCAAAAAATAAATAAACTTAAGAGAACTTTGATCGAAATACGTTCCCAAGATTAAGTCGATTGATGCACTGAACATCTTTTAGGATCGGAAGCGTGTTGTTATTGCACTTTTTTCGATATGATTTTTCCTTACTAATAATAAAGCTGAAAGTCTCTCTGTCTGGATCTCTGTGACGCGCATAGCGTCTAGACTGTTCAGCCGATTTTCATGAAATTTGGCACAAAGTAAGTTTGTAGCATGGGGATGTGCACCTCGAAGCGATTTTTCGAAAATTCGATTTTGTTCTTTTTCTATTCCAATTTTAAGAACATTTTCCGGAGCAAAATTATCATAAGATGGACGAGTAAATTACGAAATTATCATGACGTGGAATGGTAGAGCGAATGAACATAGCCAATTGGCGAGAAATTCATCATCCATTATTTGTAAATATACGGGCGAAACGAATGACCTATTAATTTTCAGTTACGGGCAAAGCCGTGCGGGCACACTAGTAACAAATAAAGAAACACGTGGTTGCCACTTTTAGCGACTAGGACTTGATTTCCTGGCTGCCACTGGCGACCGCCAATCTAATGTTTTAGGTCTATTTCTGGAGTGATTACAAAATTCGAGAGAAGTCGAGTTTCTTCAAGAATATTTAAAAGTAACTGCGTGACTTAGGACATTAGGTCTGGTCACAGTTGATGTCACACCCAAATAACTAATAGGGTGGGCGGTGATGAGAAATTCAATTAGTTATTCCGCACTGTTGGCGTTTTCTCTTTGCGTGTTTGCTGTGGTAACGTCCAATGTTGTAACCCAATCATTTGAAATGGTTTAACAATCGACTCGTGCGATTTGAGAAAAACTGTGATATGTAATTTTTGGCATTGCAATTGAAAACAGAAGCAAATCTTGAGATGTTTATGTGCCTTAAAAAAATACTTATCAATGGTGATAACTAACGACTTTCTGGCATGCCACGTACATTTGTGTGGTTGTGTGTAAATGTTGAGTGCAGATAAAATCAACAGCGAATTTGCTCTGCTCTGAAATACGTTGTGAGTTTTAGAGGACTTTTACCATACCCAATCAGGAAAAAAAAAAAAAAAAGAAATGAAACGAATCACAGTATTGCTTTGAAATCTTTTTTTTTCTTTATTACTTGCAACCGAGGCATTTAGTATCAAAACTGCCCAATCCATGACTTTTCAAAAGTGTTTTTCTTCCATAATTGTATACGTTTTTTGTCGATACTATCACGTTACAAGGTGAAACGAATTCCTCTTCAACAGGTCGAAAACCTCTATCAGAAATTTTATTTCAAAAAACAGCTCAACCTGTAGCTTCTTGAGTCTGGTTGCTGTAAAACTGCACGGGTAAAACACCAACATTATTATTATTATTATTATTATTATTATTGTTGTTGTTGTTGTTGATGATGTTATTATTATTTACTTAATTAGATCCTATTTTATGATGCACAGGTTAAAACGTTACATAAAATTAAGGTAGTACTAGAATTTAATTGGAATTAAAATAAAGAATGGTTAAAAAAAAAAGAAGGTCTGAAGAATGGTCTTTATAATAAAATGATTTACTTCAACGGGACCTCCGTGGCTCGGTGGTAGAAGCTTCGTCATCTGAGCCGGTGGTCGTGGGTTCGATTCTCGCCAGTGCCCTGGGTGGTATTTCCTTCTCTCGTGTCGTAAGTCTTTTCTGTGTGCGTTACACTGTTAAAAGCAGGGGTTCCAGACGAGTGAAAATATTCCCTCTAAGGTGAAAGCATAGTGCCTGAAGGTGCATCACAGGCTAGAAAATAGAGCAGAGGAGCCAGAACATCATGCAATCGCAGAAAGACTCATTGCGCATGCGCTTTTTGCCTTAGACATACATTCAACCACCTCAATATGGCGGACAAATGATGATTGCGTTTGTGTGTCTTTCACATTGAATGAAGTACACTATTGGATTAAAACCCAACTTTTCTAGGATTAATTATCCGAAATTACAAGTAAGTACAGCTTTTGATCACTTTGTAGCTTTTAGGGCTTTCAAACATAGTTAAGTGTTTAAACGTGCATTTATTGCTTTTCACAGTAACCGTTAGTCTTCTAGTTCTCGTTTACTGTTACTATCGTGAAATTTCCATCATTCAAAACGCTACTAAAAATATCTGTCATTATTTTCTTGAATACTCGATAAGCAGCTTTTATTAGTCACCAAAAGAACCTTAATAAAAATGTTTCTTGTGCTTCGTAGATTATAACATAAAGATAGCGAAAAAAAAATCTCTCTCAGTCTAGCTCTTTTTTTCTTTTTTTTTTTTTGCTTTTTCATTCAAGTGTTAGAATCATTTCCTGTTAGCAGTCCTCGAAAGCGTTAGAACTTTCTTTTGGTTTTTTTATTTAACTGTTGAAAAACTTTATGTGCAGTTTTATTTGTTACTCTTGATTAACGTTTATGAAACGATTTTGTTTTTCCGTAATTGTAATATCCCTGAATATTTTTGGCTCATCATTTAAATAATCCATAAGTACAGCTATGCTTCATTTTCGGAATACGTCAAGTTTTAGTAAATGTATTATTTCTCACATGTTTTAAATAATTACTCGTTTTTAAATTATAACGTATTTGTGACAGATCTTTGATACAAGTGAAGGGGTAGATATTTATTGTTTTATTAATTTTTAACATTACTTTTTGTAAAAAAAAAAAAAAAAAAACCCATCAGAACCCTGAATTTTTTCACATGTTTTTTAACGACCCCAGAGTTATTATTCATATTATTTTTTTTATGATTCTTTAAGAAAACGATAAAGATTTCACCGGTCCGCAAAGTTTTTCATTTGCTTTTACCGCGCCCGTGGGTCAAAAGAGGTTGAGAAACACTGAGTTAGAGCACGATCAGATGAATTAACGCTATGAGCACTTCTTAACTATGTTGAAAACTCTGAAATATGATCAAATGATGTAATTACATGTTTTAATCATTTCCAATACCGAGTTCAATGTGAAAAGTGTCCAAAACGTAGAATATCATAAATCAAAACAAAACTAAAAAAAAAAAAAAAGTTACACAACTGTATTTAAAAACGCACACAATACGGGGAAGGGGGGAGGAGGATCTATAGTAAGGGTGCCATTTCTCTCTCCGAAGGATCCTTTTTTTCACTCCGGCTGTCTAGTTTTTAAAAGGTGCCTGTTTTTCACCCTATTTAGAGGTGCGATTTCGGCTCCGTATTGGGTGCCGCTGGTGAACAAGCGTTTCTCCCCTGAAAGGTGCCGAATGCATCCTGTAGTTTTAACAGTGTACAGGCAAGACACTTTAAACGCAGCCCTTTATGAATGTGAAGCGTTTAGCTACTGTATAAATAAATAAATTTACTTCAACTACATCCAAATTATTTTTATCTATAATTACTTCCGTGGGCAGATAATCCGCAGTATCTACAAAAATGAGTTTCTGCAGCGCATTTCTGACTCGCCACAAACACAAGTAAAGTGTTGGAAAGGGACGTTTTTAGTGTGTGTGTGTGGGGGGGGGGGGGGTTGTCCAGTGGAAACCGAATAAGCAAATTTGTTCAATAAAGTTAAAGTAAAATAGATGACAAAAATGCTATAATAATAATAATAATAATAATAATAATAATAATAATAATAATAATAATAATAATAATAATAATAATAATTAAAGAAAGAAAAAAAGAAAAACCCAAAATTTTGTCAATACTTCTGTTTGTCTTCCCTGGGCAGAAAAATTAGACAACACTGTTAATAAATAAAAGAAAAAGAAAATGAAGTCGTACCATCAAATTTATTCGAATGAAAAAGAAATCTTGTTAAAAAATAAGTGAACAAAGAGAGAAATGTTTTTGTCACTCCAATAATGTTTTTTAAAACAGATTGAGATGGTTTTGTTATTAAACACCTCAGTTGAATGTTTGAATATTTTTTTTTCTTTTTGATATTCTCTTTTTTTAGTAGTTGTTTAAGTAAAAAAATAAAACCGATCTGTAAGCTAAGAGTCTTTGATCTAAATCAAGGATTAATAGTTCATCATGTTACTAGCTAAAAGTTTACTTGTACAGTCAGTAGCAATAATTATAACTACCTTGTGACGCATAAGTCTAAGGGCTGCACAAAAAAGGACGCGGATGGTCTTGCATGTTCCTTTAAGAGCACTTAAGACCTTCTGCACACGAGGCGGTTAATCGAATCAACCGTTCGAAAAAGTTACTTCGTTTTTCGTTGTGTTCACACGAGGCAATTTAATTGAATCAACTTTACTTCTAACTTTAACCCCAACTTCAGTGGTCTAACCCTAAACTTCAATAGATAGCGTTCATTGTTTTCATTTCTTCATTCCTCTGAAATTGCACAGTCTTACCAGTAAAACAGTTAAGTGACCGGATCGAGTTCAGCCTCGTCACAGTAAAGCCTTTCCCTGCATCTTAATTATTACCAAAACACATTATTAAATTATCATGCCGTGGCGCGAGTTTCATTGTTGATGACGTTAGGAGCGTTACTCGATCACTGGCTATTATATATGAGGATAAGCTTCGAGCAGCTGCTCCACAACGCTATTAAAACTGACCCGATTTGATTCAACTAGTTTACTTGCATGTAGCGCGAACGCGTGGCAATATCCCAAGGAGTTGAATCAATTGAAAGGCTAATGCAACTCATCGGGATGAGAATGCTAGCGACACGTGTGCCTGGCGTACCGAATGAGTTGACTGTCGTGTGAAAGATTCCTGGAGTTCCTTCTCTCTTCTATTTGGTTACACTTTGTAATGCCCGTCCGTTCGAAAGTTAGTCAACTAAGTTGTCTCTAATGTAGCAGGTTTAAATTATGTTTCATGTTCAAAACAGTAGCAGTAAAAACTGTTGAACAAATGTATTTAGAGCGAAAGAGTTCAGAGGTATTGGGAAAAAAAAGAAAGAAAAAGAGGATTTACAGTTAGATTTCATTGTAAAAAATTGAATTATTTTTCATCAGTTATTAATTGAAAGGTCTCCATTATCCATTCCCAAGTAATCAATATTTATTACGTTGCTTCAGTCTGCATTGAAATCAACAGTAATTAACAACAAAATCGAGTAAAGAACCGTTTTGGAACATCTGATCGCAACAAAAAAGGAGGTACACAATTAGAACCTATAGAGGCCCTAACGAAATTTCAACCTTCTACGGCATACCTTTTGTGAGTTAGCCTTCCAGCCGGTACGTGTATCTATAAGAGATACACTCAGAGGTAAGTTCGTTTTTTAGCTTCGCGCCGGATAACAAGCACTACGAACGTCCAACTATATAAAGTGTTCTTCTCCTTCTCCTAGACCTGCTTTTAGACAACATTGGAGTTTTTTTTAACGTCAGTAGCAGTCTGCACATCTGCTGTTTTGTAACTGAGAGATACGCTTGGATGCTAAATTCAATTTGCTGTTTTTTTTATTTAAATTTGTCTTTTTTTTAAACTTTCATCTTTCCTTTGGTCTTTTATATTCCAAAAGTAAATATAGTCAAAATATCGACAATTTTAGTTATTTTAATTTCATAAAAAATTAATACTTTAGTGGTCATTTTATGTTGTTTTTGTGTTTTAAGAGAGATAGTTTATGTGTTTTAAAGTGAAAACTTTTAAATAAATAATACTTATCAGCTCTTAGTTAATTACAACATAATTTTCATATTTGTTCTAGCATTTTGCACTAAAACTTACAATCGCGTGAATAAAAATTTAGAATTGAAATTAGAGTAGTTTACTAAAAGATATTATAACTTCAGTTCTATTTAAGTTGAAAGTTCCAATCAAATTCTGTCTTAGGCAGAAAAATTCATTCTTTTGCTTTACATATGAATATTTTAAATGTGCGAGTAAGTTTTCATGATCAAAATTGCAAAGGAATGCTAATTCGGTTTTCAATAAATATCTCTAGCAGTTCAAGTTCCACAAAATTAGACCTAATTAAGAAAACTTTCGATTGAGTGACCTTTTAAACAAAATAAATAAATAAATAAATAAATAAATAAATAAATAAATAAATAAATAAATAAATAAATAAATAAAAATAAAATAAAATAAAATAAATAAATAAATAAATAAAACGAAAATAATAAATAGAAATAGTTAAAATCCGTTCATATGTTTAGGAGTTACAATGCCACAGACAGAAACACACACATACACATACACGTCAAACTTATAATTGCCTTCATTTTTAAATCGGGAGTTAAAAATAAATAATAATTATAACTCATAGTTTCAAAACTGGAAAATTATAACTATAATATCCTTCCTGCGTTAGTTAAAAAATGCATAACGTCAAATGAATAATTTAAATGGCGTTATTAACTGACGAAAAGACTCATTAACTGATTGAATTTATTTATAACATAGCTTGACAAGTATTTCTCCATCCGGTATTTGCGTGTCCGGTACATTACAACTAAGCATTGTACTAGACTACAAGGTTTGTTGTAGGGGGAAAATGATCACTTTTTCTACCGGAACAGTAAGCTATCAATGTCACTTTTTAAGTGCTAAATTGATATAATTATATACGTAGCTATATTATCACCTTTAATACTTCAGGATATTAATAGGTTCTATTTTTCACGCGTATTGCGCTTTATGACAGTCCATATACAACCTAATAATAATCAGTACAATACGAGCTTGTTATTATTTTTTTCTTTCAATTATTGCCATATTTGTACTTGATTAAGCTATGTTTGCAATACAATGCCATTTTATTTGCTTTCTGAGTTTTCGAAGACTGGTTATTTATTTCAATATAGCCTGGTTCTGATAAGTTGACCTTATCCCTTAATTGGTGGTGCCCCGATGGGAAGTCACGGGAGATCGCTGTGACCTCTCAAAAATTTCTTTATTTGGTAAATTTTATCTGACAGTTCGGCAAAATTATCATTATTCTGCAAAATTTGGAGTTCAATTCGGCAAAATTATCATCCTTCTGAGAAATTTGGATTTCCATTCGACAAATTGAGAATTTCCAACCTCCCACAGCTTTAAGTTCGGGGTGACGCCAAATTGAAAGCGGCTGAACATAGCATGGTAAGTTAGCATTTATTATAGCCGATCATTTTATTGTTTGGAGTGTAATAAACCCCATCTCACCAGAAAAGTTAATTTTCCCCATCGTATTTTTTAAAGAATGGTTATTGTCATTTTATATTTAAATTAACTATTTACCTTTTATATGACATAGCGAATTTGTTCATCTTTGAACAGTTTTTAAAAGAAATTTCAAGGTCTCTCTATATTTGCATGCAAAGTTTTGCAATTTTTACATACAGTGCTGGCCAAATTATTAGACTAAGACTGTTTTAAAAGCAAATTCTTTATTGATTACATAACTATAGACACATTAACGAACAGTGAAATAATTATTTAATATTTAGTATGCATTCCCTTGTTCTTGATGAGCATTTTAAGTCTTTTTGGCATACTTTTCACAAGGTTTACACCATTTCTTAACACTTTTTAAAAAAGGAGGTAAAAAATTGTTTTTACTCCCTATTATATATACTCACATACACATACTCACTAATTACCTAAAACTAATTTTAAATATAACAGAACACACTAATAAAAAGAACTAGTGAACTGTTTAAGCTGATTGAGGTTATGTTCCTGGTAGGTAGATAAACAAAGAACATAAACAAAGCAGACAGTGCAGCCACCAGCAAACATTAAATTATGCTAAAATAACGTAATAATCAGTGGTCAGTATGTACTGTATTTTAACAGTAAAATAAATAATATTTTAGTACAAATAGTGTACAAAAAAAAAAACTCTTTGGTCTAATAATTTGGTCAGCACTGTATGTAGCTTTATAAGTACAATGAATGCACACTTCGGGTTGTGTTTCAGTTGTATTTATATAAATAAATAACACAAAAATCATTAGAAGCTCCCTTGTTTTAATTTGCTAACTTTTGTGGATTACACTCATGCATCATAACATACTACTTACGTCGCAAAAAAGTCACCTCACCAGTTACAGATTAAGCGATTCCATTTGTTTAAATAGAGGTGAGAAAAGTCGGTTTGCATTGCCAATGACGAATATTGATGTTGTGCCAATTTAGAATTTCTGCTCTCTCAACTGAAACATAAATGAACAAAAAAGGACAAACATTTATTCACCAGAGCCAGACGATACGCTGCGTTTGACGTAAGAAAAATGTTTTAGAACGAGACTATTCTTTCGTCTACTATATCATGAAAGCTTTAATCATTTGCGCGATCTAGAAACATCATTTATATTTAAAGTTTTATATATACTACTTAGTACTTAGATACGTCGGAGAAAAATGCATTAGGGGCCAGTCATTAATTACGTAAGGGTGATTCTGGCAATTTTGACCCCCCTCCCCCATGTAAGGGTGCGCAAGATTTTTCAATCCCCTCCCCCCTATTCTTACGTAAGATTAAACTTTGTTTTTCAAAATAACAAAATCCTATGAGAAAAGGCTTAGTCACACTAAAACTCCCAGTTAGACGTTCATCAAAGATTTTTATTTTTCAAATATATTATATGAAGCGATACTAATAAAAAATAAAACATACCTCACTTAGTGCGATTTTACACAATTCATTATTAATAAAACAAGTAAAAAAACAGCTCATCCTAACACGATTTTTACCTTTCGGACGCAAAAGAAGTATGATCCTTGCCAAACCACTTGACCGCTCGCGATTTCTAATATAAAATATCGACTTGGAAAATATTACACTCTTAATTCAAAAGAACGAAAAAATAACTCTTAAAAAGAGTGAAATCTATTGCGGGTGCATTCATTCTTTCTGAGTGCTAGCTTTATCGAAAAAAGACGCTTTACGAAAAAACCAAGACTAAAATTCGTCCTTATTCGGGTGAAATTCGGAAAAAAATCCCTTTGATGAGCGAAAAATAAAAACATTCTTTAAAAGAAGGACTCAAAAGCATTTTCATTAGTTCGATTCTGTCGCGTGGTTTTGTTTAGGGAGAATCTTCTATACCTCCACGTTCGGCTTAACTAACGTTGGTCGCGAAAACCAAATGCATGTCGCTATCTAAATGTCTTCATTTAATGAATTTAAACAATATTTGTTGCCGAATGAGATTTCAGAAGGAAATGCACAAAAACTACATGGTAAGTGCGAAGAATGTTCTTTTTTATTAAAACTTGTAACTGTTAATATGTCTTGAACTGCTCGTATATCGTTACAAATCACCCACGTGCAATGTTGCGGCGAACTTTTTGTTACTTTTCCTTCCAAATTAATGAAACTTTCATCAACAATTTTGTTTCGGTCATCGAATCAAAAATATGACATTTGAAACAGTCGTTACCCTCTTTGGTGTGTGTGTGTACTGTATATATATTTTAGGCAGGTGTTACAGACCCGACCATGCGCAAATCTATAGGTCGGATACCGAATCCGCTCCCGATGGTCGAAGCTCCAACCACTGCATAATTTTAAATTAATCAAATATTGTTTCTGTGTGTAATAAACTTTAAAGAGTAGCATGAACTTTGTATATTACACTCATTCATGTGTAACGGGCCATTCATTAATTAAGTAAGGGTCCTGAGAGGGAGGGGGTTAAAAATTCTCTACATACCCTTGCTTGGTGAGGGGGGGGGGAGGGGTTAGATCCATTCTTACGTAATATTTTACAAGCTGATATTTTATATAGAAATCCGCGGTCAAATGGTTTGGCAAATATTATATTTCATTTGCTTCAGGAAGGTAAAAGTATGTATTATAGGATGAGCTGTTTTTTACTTGTGTTTCAAAGAATGAAACGCGTAAAATATAATGAAAGAATCGCACTGTGTTTTGCATGTCTTATTTTTAATTATTATCGCATTATATACAAAAATTATTTGTCGAAAAAACATTCGGTCTAGATTCCTTACAGTAAACATTTCTTTACTCAAAAATGTTTTTAAAAAATAATGATAGTTAATTTAAGAACGATCCCAGTGATGCAATATTTGTTATTTTACTATTGTGAAGAAAAAAAAAAAGAATCTTACGTAAGATGGGGGGGGGGGAGTCTTACATACCATTATATAGGGAGAAGGTAAGGTCAAAAATTGCCAAAATTGTCCTTACGTAATTAATGAATGTCCCCGAAGAAACAAAATTGAATTCAAACGTATCTTGTCACAATTTATGAGTGACTTTTTAAATTAATTTGGACTGATGTAACTTTTAAAACATTATTAATGTTAAAAGGCACACCGAGAATATAAATATAGAGTTTCAAAATTTTAAATCTATTTATTTGGAACTGTGTGGGTTTTTTAATTTTATTTCAATCTTTAGATTGGGAATTGTACGTAATATTGCACATGGGTGATTTGTAACGATATACGAGTAGTTCAAGAAATATTACCAGTTAAAGTTTTAATAAAAAAGAAAGTTCTTCGTACTTACCATACAGTTTTTGTGCATCCTCTTCGGAAACACTAAAAACAGTTTCTTTCCCTTTTTTTAACTTAAAAACTTTTTTTTTTCAAATGAAATAACAGTTTTAAATTCAAATACACAGTATAAGCACATGAAAACACGTTTAAAAAACAATTTCACCAAATGAGAGTGAAATGATTTTACCTATTTTATTCTAAAAGAGAGTGAAATAGGGGCTTTCCAAAACGGAAAGCAGCCACTCATTTAGGATATTAATTTAGTCTTAAAAAAGAGTGAGAAACACTTATCAAAAGGGAGTGAAATTAGCTTATCCAAAAGGAGTGAAAATAACCGCTCCGCAAAAGGAATGAAATTCACTCCTATAAGGAAAGTGCGTTTTCAATACTGGGAAGGAATGAAAATTTACTCAGTCTGAGTTAAAATCGCTGGAATTTTTTAAGAGAGTACGTAAGAATGGGTTTGAACCCCCCTCCCCCAAACGTAAGGATATGTAGAGATTTTTCTAATCCCCCTCCCCCTCGGGACCCTTACGTAATTAATAAACGGCACCTTGGCACTAAAACATTTTTTTTTTTTTTTTGCAGTAGCACTTGAACATAGGACTCTGGGACTGGAAAAAGAAACATCAGTAAAATATGATACGAAAAGAAAAGCAAACAAATAAGGAAGGATGACTAAGTAAGGAAAGAAAAGGAGCCACACAAGAAAGTACTGTAAACGCAGGCTACTTTGGCCTAAGGGTTCTTCTTTGGCCCAAATGGATAAAAAGGTACAATGTCCTCTGTCAACCTTCAGGGCGCAATTTTTTCAACGTATTTTGACAGATTCCACTAGAGAGCATCCCCAAGCACTCAATTATGTACACCAAGCAGTTCTATAACTCTGTTCAAGAAGCAACACTAGTGGTTCTGCATTCCCTGTTTGCTAACATGTGCCTTCATAACTTCTCAACCTTCTCCATGTGGAAGCAGTTCTACATTAGCTAAAAGTTTTTAAAGTACCTATTTACGAGCTCTATTTAATACTCTATGCCGTAGTATAGTTGTACTTCTCATTTCTGTTGAGGTTTTTTTTTTTTTTTTTAATTGACAATGACAACACATCTCTTTAGGGCCATTCCATGGAAGACGGTAATTTTGTCCCGCACGTGACGCTTCATATATTGCATAAAAAGCAATAATTTAAAAGGATGTGGAACAAAATTTTGTTGCTTAAGAAATCACAAACGCATGTGTGACTTCTTAAGCGAAAACTTTCTTCAAAAATTATTTCTTTTTTATGAAATATAGGAAACATCTCGTGCGGGACAAAATGATTATTTTAAATGGAATGGGCATATACACATTTTTTTTTCAATGGTTTAAGTTATTATTTCTAAACTAATGAGATAGGTTTCCTTTACGTTGGAACCATAGCTTTCAAAATCTACAATTTGTTTTGTCATTGCTGTACTAATAAAGCAAAATATGAGCTTATTCATAAGCAAGTTACCAGAGGTTGACTTTGGATGCATCGCACGTGTGTAAATAAATTTTATTTTAAATAACAAAATTGTTCAATAAAATATAACTGTGTCAGGAGTATCTTTGTATCAAATGTAAGTATTAAAAAAAATGCTTACCCCTGTTTCATTAAAATATTAAGAGATATGACGAAATGTTAGTGAAATTTAAGCGTATTTTTGTCCCGCACGTAACGGTGGAATGGCCCTTTAATTAAAAATTATGACCTACTTTGACCCAGTATAAAAACTTGAAAATATCCACCAGAGAGATTTGGAAAAGCAAAGAATAGCTAAAATTAAGACTCTAAGCAGGAAAAACACAAGAAAAAAATCCTGGAATTCTCGGCAATGGATAAATAGAGAGATTGCAGACTCAATTCATCAGGGTTCAGTTACATCGCTTTCATTATAGAAGATCAAGAGAAATTAAAAGTGGCAGGAGGCTTAGAAAAAGGTTTACCCCAGTTGCAACTACATATTACAAATATTGTTAAATTTGTTGGAAAGTTTATTTAATTTTATTATTGTAGAATGGAATGAGCTCATGTTTCCAAAGATAACTGTTGATGCGAGAGTAGAAGGAGCGAATGTTGAGAGCATGGAATACACCAAAAAGTTTTGGAAGTGTCCAAAAATTTAGGATCCTTTGTTTTACGAATGGTGTAGTCTTTATAAAATCATTCAATTTCCAAAACTGATGAAAAGAGGACTGTAAATAAATAAATAAAGCAAACATGTATGACTCAAACTTCTTTTAAATGTATTTTTCATTTGTAAATAGTTTTTCGTATAAACATACGTATTTCTTTGATTCTACAGCGGTTTTAAATAGAGAAAACCACTTTGGTCCAAAGTAACCCAAACGCAAGGGTAACATTGGCTCAAATTAAAAACATTAATAAAGGGTAAAAATACTTGGAAATAAATGGATCACTATTCAAAAATTAAATTAAGAGACCTCTAAATGTGTAACACAAGTTTCCACAGCTTGGAAATATAAATAGTTAAATTTATTGAGAAAAGAATGAAAAAAAAAAAAAAATAATAATCTGGGCCGAAGTAGCCCGCGTCTACGGAACAAGTAAAGCAGGTAAACCATCAAAGAAAACGGAAGACAGCTTTGAAGGAAAAGGAGTTAGGGTGTACTTTGATGAAGAAAGCATACTTAACGATAATTAATTTTGTCTTAAAACTTGAAAATCCTCACTTTCATCCCTTTGCTTCTCACTGCCTCGTATGATGTGTGACTGTCATTAAACTAATATTTTTTGACCACTTCATATATCGAAAAGGCATCATTAGCAATTGACTTCAAAAATATTTTTTACCTTATCCTCTACGTGAAGTACTACAATGGGAAGGGCGTCCCTGGCTCGTCGAATCCTCATTAGATCCGCACAGTTTTTGTCACCGTGGGTGGCATCACATGCAACAGGAAAGAAAGGGGCGGTCTCTGTCGTCAGCGATGCGAGTCCAGCAGGACAACGTTTCCGCGGCTGATCAAAGCATTTGAATGATCACCATCAACGATCATTGAAACACAGTGCGTGATGCCACGGTTTTCGCATTTCGCAATCTGCCAAATACTTTTTTCCCGGTGGGGTGCTCCAGCAACCTGCTGACACAAAGGGTCTTTGTCTCTTTAATAACACCTTGAGCAAAACCAACGCAGATTAAGTTATTACAGGCATTTCTGCTCTTAGTGGAATCATGGTTGGGCAAATAGAAAGCTAGTTCCCTCTCTGTCCCATCGCATGATCATCCTTGAAGAATATCTTTGTATCTATTTAGTTCCGCAAAGTCGAATAATATGGAATTACAATTACTACTCTGAACGTTGAGGCTACCGAAAATTGGCCTGTTGTTATGAAACTTTACATCACAAAATTGTACAGAAACTACTTGATTACGCAACAGCTGAAGAGACGCGCTTTAACTTAAGTTCAAACATTTCCAATTCAAGCTTTCTATTGTTAGCCAATTGAAACTGTGAGCAGACTGAATAAATTGAGAATGACAGTTGACTCTTTACAAAGTTACTAAGAAAATCACGTTAGGTGTCCCATTTGTTACTTGTTACTATACTGAACACGAAGCTACCGAAAACTGTGCTGTTCTTAAGAAACTTTACATCACAAAATGATACAGAAAGCTACTTGATTACGCAATAACTAAACAGACACGTTTAATCTTCAATTCAATACTTACAATTCAAGCTTTCTAGCGTTAGCCACATTCTGAAACTGTGAGTAGATTGTTTTGAATTGAGAACTGCATTTAACATGTTACTAAATTACTAAGAAAATCATGTTAGGTGTCACATTTGTTACTCGTTACTATACTGAACGCGAAGCTACCAAAAACTATGCTGTTCTTAAGAAACTTTAAATTGCGGAACAACACCAATAGCTACATGAGTACGTAACAACTAACAATTGCCCATTATCTGTGGCACATTTGCAAAGTGAATACAGTGATTCGGTTTGAAACTGGACGTTCTGATTACATCCGTTTACACAACAAACCAGCTGTTAACATTACTACTTTGAACAATCTGCAATGACGGTCGATATTGGTCTGAATATCGTACGGTTTCGATTTCAAATACCAATCCAGCTTCTGCGGTTTTCGAAAAGTTGAATTTCTTATGACATATAAGATGGTTCGTTCTTTGCGTATACGTGCAAATGTCGAATAATGAACTTTTCTCCCAAACTTTCTTTTTTGGGGGCAAGCAACAGGATTACTATGAGTTGCCGCCTGGTTCTGGAAAAAGGAATGGTTACTTCTTATGCAGGGAATGAAGCTCGGGTGTGCAATGTGAAAGGCAGTGGTCCAAACACCTGGACAAAATTTTGAATTACGAACGTGGAGGCATCTCCAAAAGACTTCTTGGTGGGAGGGGGAGGGGGGAGTAAGGCCTCCTACATGCGAAACAATCAGTACAATCAACGTTTCGTAAAAGTTTTTCGTTGTCTTCATACGAGAGAACTTCGTTGAATCAATTTTTCCTCTAATAAGCCGAATTCATTTGAGCTGCTATTCCTACAACGCTGTTAAAACTGAACCGAGTTGACACTCAACTAGTTGACTCGTGTGTAGAGCGAACGCTTGGCAATGTCCCGATGAGCGTAGCCAACTAAAAAGTTGATTACACTCATCAGAATGAAAATGGTAGCACACCAGGCTCAGTTGTTGACTGTCCTGTGATCGAGTGAAGGAGGCCAGGCGATTCCTTCCCTTTTCTACCTGGTTATTAGACTTCCTAATAAGTTTGAAAGTTGATTTAGCTAAGTTGCTTCGTGTGAAGGAGACCTAAATTGTCTTTTAAACAAGAAGTGTGACTGTCGCGTGAAGGCGGACAGGCAATTTCTTCACTTTCCTACCTGGTTTCACTTCTTAATAAGTCTGAAAATTGATCCAACTAAGTTGCCTCGTGTGAAGGAGGCCTAAATTGTCTTTTAAGCAATAAGTGTGACTGTCGTGTGAAAGAGGACAGGTGATTCCTTCAACTTGCTACCTGGTTATACAGCCTAATAAGTTCGAAAGTTGATTCAATTAAGTTGCCTCATGTGAAGGAGACCTAAATTGTCTTTCAAACAAGAACGTATAAAGATAACGTATAAACGATGCTACAACAAGAACCGGATAAAGATGACGTATAAACGATAACGTAACAAGAACCGGATCGAAAGACTTATAAACGATACTTCATCGTATAACCACAGTTAGTTCCAAACTGAATATGTTTTTAAAGGAGAAAATATACGGAGAAAATAAATGGAGCATAACGAAAGGATAATCACTCTTCAAAACAGTCTACATCGTGATCGAATTTCTGTTATATGCTAAGAAACAAAGGCTTGAGAAAAAGGACATTTACCACAAAGATATGAGAGGATAGACATTCAACCTTTCTTCGAAATAAAATCTCAATGAATTTCATAAGCAAACTCAATTACTGTTTATATATTCTCCTACGCACCGTTCTTCCTGATCACTCAGACAATGGGTTATGACAGAAAAAAATGTCTTTGCCTTACACCGCCATTTGTCATCAATCTCTCTTGAGCATGTTAATTTCTCTCAGTCATAATTATCACGTCAACATTCTGTCACCCGACGATAAAAATCACAAATTCAAATTTCCATCCGGTAAAAAGTACAATAGGAAACAAGATCAACGAGTCCCGATAGAAACAGGATTTCTTATCTTGCTCAAGAACGGAACAGCAAATAAACAGCGTGCCTTTCACAAGGTCAAACATTGCTTTAAGAAAATCCCTGTGTCTAATTTTAGGACTCCTCTAATTTGCTTGGTTTCATTTCTTTATCTGTTGTGCTTCTGTAGTACTTTAAATTCAAGATTCATATTTTTCCAGGATGCTGGACGTGTTGATAAGTTTAGAGCTGATTTACCTCAACTAACTGATACAACTATTTTAGATAAGAGGGACAATTAGTCTCTGTAGTTTCTTACATGTTAAATTTTAAAATTCTTGAAACTAGGTCTGCAATCTTTAAATCTTGAAAATGAAAATTATTCATACCATGTGTATTTTGACTCGCCTATGTATTTCAATCATTTCTTGTGAGATTCTATGCATTCTTTGGAAAATATTACACGTGTGAACGATTTTGAGTGGCTAAACTCACTAGATTCAAATAAAACATAAGACAATAAAAAAAAAAGAAAAATTAATTTGAATTTTGACATCTTGAATTCAAATTATGTTTTTCGCAATCACGAGTGTGTGCATGTAGGCGTGTGTGTTTGTGTGTAGGGGGTATGTGTATGTGTGTGTAGGCATGTGTGTTTGTGTCTGTGTGCTGGCAAAAGTGTGTGGGTAGTTGTGTGTATGAATGTGTGTGTGGGGGGGGGATATGTGTCTGCGTGCAGGCATGAATGAGTGGGTAGTTGTGTGTATGTTTTTGTGTGTGTTTGTGTCTGTATGTACGCGTGTGTGTATGTGTTTGTGTATGTGTGTGTAGGTGTATGTGTTTGTGTATGTGTGTGTAGGTGTATGTGTGTATGTGTTTGTGTGTGTGTGTAGTTGTGTAGGTATGCGCGTGTGTGTTGGACATGGATGAAACCTGGAGACGGCTTTCGCTATAGGAGCAGCATCGTGAGGAGCCGGTCGACGGTGATGGTGTAGAGGGTGGCGATGGGAAAATAAAATCATAGGAACGCCAAAAACAGTCAAGTGAAAGCAATAAGCAATCGTGATTGCTCAATATTGAAGAACAATTGAATTTAAGTTTTTCTAGACGCACACCAAGTTCGAGAGCACTGCAAAAAATCATGAAAATCCGGTTAAAAGGGCTGGCTTTCATGTTGCCAGTACGTTTTACATTAAATTCCATTTCACAGCAAAAATTTACAGCAAAAGAACTAAAACAGAAGCCAATTGAAGCTGCAATTTTCTACTTTTCAACTATAATTTGCTGTAAAACTTCCTTCGTACTGAAAGCACTCTAATTTACAGTAACACACTTTAAATAAAAAAAATACACTTTAAAATCTTCCCAAACTTTTAAGTGCAAAATCATTTGCATTTTCCTCTTTAACTTTTGCTCGCTATTGATTAAATACATTCGTCGGCAGTTTGAATATCATTCTTTCCCTTAAAAATTAGTACAGTATATTCATTTAGAATTAAACGAGTTTTTTTAATTTTATTTACCCTTTTTTCCCCTTTTTGCATGAACTATATACTTTGTGTAACACCTATGAATTGCAATAAAAAAACGTAAAATAAACTTGCCAAATTTTTTAGTTTTATAATATACAGTAAAAGTGTTTATTGGGAAACTTGAAAAAAAAACTTTCTAAACTATTACTTGAACTGAAAAAAATCAGTACATATTAATTAAATGAGAAAAAAATCATAAAAGAAAATTCAATAAGGAGAAGTTTAGCATTCGTCGTAATCGAAAATTCTTAACAGCCGATACTAAGGCAAATAAGACAGAATCAAACGCAAATGTTTGCTTTAGTTCTTTTTAGAGGGGGAAAAACACTAATACAGGGTCAGGTTTTCTTGAAAAATAATTTTATATGTATTGTATAACTACAAAAATTTCATCACAAACGTTTAAACTTCGTTTTCTTCTTCAGCCCGTCGCAATCATGAAAATTGAAACATCGTGAGATATTTTTTAAGTATAAAATTTGTTTTATATATGGAATTCGCGAAATTTTCAGCTAGCGAAATCATCGATGTCATTTTCGCAAAAATTACGGTTCGTGAAGAAAAAAGGCTTTTGCAGTATACTCCAAAACATTCAACCTTTGGAGGCAACATTTTCATGGCAGGCTATGCTATTATTGAGTCCAATTTTGTACTAATTGCTAACTTATTCTATATTTTTTTGAAAGCAGCCTTAACATTGAGCCTTGTTAAGAAATTTGCGTCTGTGGTTGTATTATTGTTTAAGTAGTTATTCGTGGTATAAATTCTACCGTAGGTTCAACTGTTTTCATTCAATTTATCTCCAGTGATTAGAAAGTATATTTTTATTTAATGCTCCGAAATTAAACTAAACTGCCCTTTGGATTTTTGCGAATTATTGTTTTTTTATAATTTACAGTAAAAATGTTTAAAAGTTTTCGCATATATATATATATATATATATATATATATATATATATATATATATATATATATATATATATATATATATATATATATATATATATATATATATATATATATATATATATATATTTTAGTTCTTTTGCTGTAAATTTTTGCTGTGAAATGGAATTTAATGTAAAACGTACTGGCAACATGAAAGCCAGCCCTTTTAACCGGATTTTCATGATTTTTTGCAGTGCTCTCGAACTTGGTGTGCGTCTAGAAAAACTTAAATTCAATTGTTCTTCAATATTGAGCAATCACGATTGCTTATTGCTTTCACTTGACTGTTTTTGGCGTTCCTATGATTTTATTTTCCCATCGCCACCCTCCATCGCAACATTTTCATGGCAGGCTATGCTATTATTGAGTCCAATTTTGTACTAATTGCTAACTTATTCTATATTTTTTTGAAAGCAGCCTTAACATTGAGCCTTGTTAAGAAATTTGCGTCTGTGGTTGTATTATTGTTTAAGTAGTTATTCGTGGTATAAATTCTACCGTAGGTTCAACTGTTTTCATTCGATTTATCTCCAGTGATTAGAAAGTATATTTTTATTTAATGCTCCGAAATTAAACTAAACTGCCCTTTGGATTTTTGCGAATTATTGTTTTTTTATAATTTACAGTAAAAATGTTTAAAAGTTTTCGCATATATATATATATATATATATATATATATATAAATATATATATATATATATACTTGTCTGAAAAACGTTTAAATGTTCAAGTGATAAAAGAAGTGTTTAATATTTTTGCTTAAAATAGATTTTTTTTTCAAGGTCAACTAGTTTTGTATTATCGGCAATCGGCACCAAAATTGCATCAGTGCTTCTCCCCTCTTATGTCAACATGGACCAAACTTTGTTTGATTCCGTTATTTAATGAGATATTGCAGCATAGCAGAGAAAACGTTCTATCCTCCCCCCCCCCCCCCCCGCACCCTTCCTTTGAGAAATTAGCGCCAAAGCTACTGAGCACCAATTCACATGGGGGTGGGTACATAATCAAATTTCGTTAGCTTTCATGCAGTAGTTTTTGAATTAGAGCAGCCACAAAATACCGGTCACAAACAAGCACACATTATCCGAAAATGGTTAAAATGGACTCAGCACACGGTCAAAACGTGCAAATCCGTCAAAATTCGAAGAATCCTATGTTTTTCATGAATCTTATGGTTTCTTCTATATTTTTGATACAGAAGAGAAGAAAACCATCAAAGAAGGCTTAATACATCTTTTAAATATCACTAAAAACAAAAGGAGAAAGAAGTCAAAAATAAATAAAACAATGCAATACATATCAAATAATTAAAAATTGGAAAGTAGGGTTATGAAATGGGGAAATTGTGTGAATCAGTTTGTATGTCTGTGGGTCTGCCCCTCCCCCCTCCCTCCATAACTTTTGAGTGAATGCTCCGACTCAAACGACTGTTTTTTGTTCAAAAGGTCTTTGAGGGGACACCTCATTGCCATAGTTTAATTTTTTATTTGATTAACTTTTCTTCCAATTTTGAACAGTTTAAAAAAACTTAACATTAACACCTACGGGGTATTTTAATGCCATTATAAGGAAATTTTTTGAACAATTCAACATTTTTTCACATTAACGAAAACCATAAAAAAAAAATTGGCAGAAATAAGGGAAAAAACTATGCAGATTCTGAATACATTCTACATTTCACTTTCAAGAAGTAGAAAAATTTATCAATAAAAATCGAGATACCATATCTTTAAAATGAATTCAAAGCGCAAATGTTTTTATCAGGGCTACTGAGTGAGAAAATGACCAACTCCCAACTCCTACAACTTTAGTACTCCTGTACACCAAAATCAGTCGGACTCGAATTGCACGATTCCGACTCGGACTCCGCAGTCTTAGCATAAATGCAGACTTTTGGAAGGTACGTTTACTACCTAAGACTCTTCAAATTTTAAAGGTTTCGACTCCCGACTCCGACTCTGCCTTCGCAGTGGCATGGCAGAAATACAGATTCGGAGAGGAAATGACTGACTCCGACTTTTATAGCCTCCGATTCTGACTCCTTTACCCCCAAATTTTTGTTCCTCAAAATATACCCAAAACTTTGACTCCGTAACTCCGACCCCGATGCCCTGCTTTTACTGTGAAATAATGATAGTTGAGATAATTTGTTTTTATTTTCATTTTAATGTTTTAGTTATTTTTGGCAACGAGAAATAAAAGGAAATTTGGAGTGCTTTAACAAAAAGAAAGAACTATGTAGACGATTTTTTTTGTTTGATGAACGCTATTTATTTTTGACGACATTTTATTTTTTTTAATCAAGTTTATTAATTAACTTATTTTTTAGTTTTTGGCTACGGGAAAAAATAAATTCCGATACTTTTTATTTTTACCCAAAAGAACTACAAAGATTTTTAGTGGAAAAAATGTATTTACTGAATAAACATTTTATTTTAATCCTTTTTGTCTATGAAAACGATTAAAAAAATTCTTTCTAGAAAAAAATACATTAGCTGCACTGTTTAAAAGATGCTACTACTTTATTAGTTCGTTTATTTATTTTTAAAGTGAAAACTTCTTTAGGCGCGTTGAGCAATTTTGAAGTGGGAAAAAACCATGCATTTCACGATACCAAAAAGTCGTCACCTCACCAACAACGGAACACAGTGCATGCGCGGCTTCTATCTGCTCCTTTACATGCGATTTTTTCGTTAAGATTACTAGGATCAGTGGCACGATTTGTCGCTGGGTATTTTTCGAGATGACAAAAAACAATTTGTCTCATATCGGTGAGAGATTGTGTTTGTCGTTTCTACTCTGAAATGGACAGCTAATTGTTACGGTTGCGGTTTATGTTTTCCCGGATAAGTCGTTAAGCGCAATACGAGAATTTCTGAATGAAAATTTATTTATTTATTCTAAAGACGCTTTTGCATTACTTCAAGATAAAATTGGAAAGAACTTTGATGATTTACCAATGATTTTGAGTGGGGATTTCAACATCAACTTTGCAGAAGATAAAAATCTGTCATTATTTTAATTTTTAAATGGAGAATTTAATTTAACGACGTTCGATGATTGCAATCTTAGCACAATGAGATATAAAAGTGCAGTTGATAGTCTTTAAACGTTATTTAAACAGATTCGAATCAAAGTTTTTTATTTCCTATTTTGGTTACTATAAACCTATAGTATCCGTTTTGGAATAGAATAATGATGATGATGGTGATCATGGGCGTAAAAAAAAATCATGATATTAAATATGAATAATATACATAAATTTTAAAAAATAGAAAAATTGGAATTTATTTTATTTAAATCATTTTTTTCTACTTTAAATGTAACTTTCTTTTTTTTTTTCTCGTTTTTTTTTTAAGTTAACCCCAAATTATTTGACATTCCTCAAAATTCGAATTTCCCGGCATGCTGGTCAATCTCATGGTATATCGGTTTTTCCGCCAAGTCAGCTAAAGAGGGTTAATGCAGTAAATTGATTGCGTGGAAAGTTCAGTATATGTATTGATTGTTATTTTTATGCATGAAAAATTGAATAACACAAACTAAGAATTTATTTTCTAACATTCCCTATATTTTCATAAATATTTACTTTATAAAGGAACAGAGTTAGACCAACCAAAATGTATATAATTGATGCTCGCATTGCTGATAAACGTTAAAACTAGACTGTAGCTGATATTTTGAATCTACAAATTATAAAACTTTAATTTTTGAAACTACAATTAGTTTTTAATGAAAATTAAACATACACCACACACGCGCGTACACACAAACATACCAAATTTCTTTTGTATTAAGTTTTCACTTCTGTCGACAATCTCATGACTGTCTTTTTTTTATGTAAACAATCTCTTTCTTCAGATAAGAGAGGCTTACTTTGTTTTTAGAAATCAGCTTAAAATGTTAAAAAGGTATGTTCGACATAAGTTGCAGTCCTAGCTAATCAAGAGAATATCAGTCAGGTTCTGGAAAGTCGATGTGGATACACGAAAAGTAGGCTCGTTTAGTTCTAGACGGAACTTCTTGCCTTTTGAGAAACAAGGGAAAAAAATCACTAATCACCAAATTATATATTACGTAACATGGGAGAAAAAAAATCAATATTAAACGACGCTGGTTTTACCGAAACGTCAAACAAAAGAGTAGATTACGCAGAACCAATGAAGGAGGATATCATACATTTTAATTATCTAAATTATATCCTTTTGAGGATTCAAAGATTTAACTTGATTTTATTTAAAGTTTCATTAATGAGTTTTTTTTTTAAACTTCTTTCAGTATATCATACACTGTAAAAAAATTCCGAAACGCTACTGGTTATTTCGTTGGAACGTTTCGGGATTTCATAGGTTTTCACCTATTTCCTTGTGTATTTTCCCAAAAAAGTTTCCTGAATTGCTAAAAGGTGCACGATGAAGACTTTTCACTTGTGTGTAATTTTTATTGCTACTAGTTTAAAGATTGAGCGTGTTTATTAAGTGTATCGGCTTTCACTCGATTACAACCCGTTTGGATTGACTAAGCTACCAATCAGGGGCGGATTCAGACAGAATTCTCGGAGGGGGCCATTTGGAAAAATACAATGCTTTGGAAATTTTTTGAATTTTACAAATATTAATATAGCCCACCTTTAATTAAAGCGTTTTTAAAGGAATTTTCACTAGGCGACGCAAGTTTAACATAAAGGCTGTAACCTTTCCAATAATTTTCCTCTTTTCTTAAGAAACGTGTGCATATATCGTGGCCTCAAAGTGGTATTCCTGTAATCACTACTGTGTTCTGATGCGACTGTACAGGACTTCTGATTTAAGAGGAAACCAATATGAACAACCGCAAGTATAATATTAATTCCGAAGTAAGGGGGTCCGAGGGTTTTTCCTTCGGAAAATTTTCGAATTTGAAGTCTTAAAAAGATATTTTAGACGATCTTTCGTAATGTTAGGGGAGAAGAGGTACGGTGGCGCTCCCCTCTCTATTTTTCGAATTAATAGCTCTAAAAATGTAGTTTTAGACGATCTTTGATGATGTTTGAGGGAGGATAGATTTGAGGGCCCATCTAAGGAAATTTTTCTGATTTGTAATCTTATAAATGCATTTTAACTGTCTTTCGTAACATTAAGGGCTCGGGTGTGACCCTCCCCCCCTCGCCCAATTTTTGAAAATGAAACTTCAAAAATGCAAGCATTATCTTCAATAATGTTAAGAAGAAGGAGGTTCGGGGTTTCTCCGGCGAATTTTTTTTGCCATTGTAGAGCCAAAAATGCAGTTTCATCTTTTTGAAATGATACGTGGAGGACAAATTCGAGGGCCCACACCAAGAAATTTTTCTGATTTGCAGTCTTGAAGATGCATTCTAATGGGGTTATTTCCTTCTCTCAAAAGTACTACTTTTAGTCACAGAAATTGATAGAATACGCAAAAAAAAAATAAATAAATAAATAAATAAATAAATAAATAAAATAATAATAATAACATGGATCCAGAAAATACTTTCATTTTCCCAACAGTTATTTTTTAATTAATTTTTTTTAAATGTCCAATTTTTCAAACAAGGCATGGTCTTCATGACGTCACAAATGATGTCCTTTGGCGCATTTTTCACCCTGTTTCCACGTTATGATAATCAAGAAGCGAATTAAAAATTGCCTCTACGCTTGTTAACAACCATATCGTTGCTAGTACACGTGAGTAAAGATGCGAATTAAATATTGTGCTCTTCTGAATGGCAACGTGAATGGCACTTCATCATTTGTGATGTCATCGGCTGAAGCGTAAGCAATAAAAGCGCAGCGATTAAAGTAATTTTTAAAAAATATTAAACTTAGTCAAATTATTTTTAAAATGGTCAGATCCTATGTTTTTAAGCATGCTCTTTCAGAAAAAAATACTTTTAAAATTTTTGAAACGATCCCATTATCTTTGGTAATGGAAAGGGAGAATAGGTTTGGAGCACTCCCTCCAAAATTGTAGCTCTAAAAAGACTGTTTTAGACGATATTTGGTGGTGTTAAGGGGAGAAGAGATTAAAAGGCCCATCCCAGGAAATGTTACTAATTTATAGACTTAAAAATGCATTCTTGACTATCTTTGGTCTGGTTAGGGGCTGAAGAAAGTCTGAGGTTCACTCCAAAAATTTTTCAAAATTGAACTTTTTAAATTGCAAATATAGGCAATCCATGATTCATGAGTAACTTCTAGATGACCAGCAATTTTTCGTAATTGAAGCTCCAGAAACGTTTTTCTTGAAGACTTTCAATGATGTTATTGAGTTCTCCCTCGGAAACATAAAGAAACTCAAGCGCTTAAAAAAAAATTTAGGCCGATCTTAAACGATGTTTGAGAAAATGAGAGGTGGGGGACCCTCCCCTGGAACCTTTTACAAGTTTTTTTTTAAAGCTTGGTTTGTTGACGATTTTTGGTAATATTAACAAGAGGAAGAGGAGTGGTTTGGAGGGTCCCACATTAAAAAGGGAATGAAGAATAATTACATAGTACTGCATAAAGCCAGGTTAAAACTTAAATCTAACTTAATGCGCAATCATTAAATGTGTAACTTTTTATCGGACACTAACTAACACATATCCCTTTTCTTTCCCCCATGGGGGAAGTTAACGCATCTAACAAGACGAGCCCATTGTGCTAAACAAACCCAAATATTTGGTATACACTTGATATTTTTGAAATTTTCGTGGGGTGGCCATGCCCTTCCTCTGGTATTATTGTTTCCATTATTGTTAGACTTCACACGAATTACAATGAAGTTTTTTTTTGAGCAATCACAATTGCTTATTGTTCTCATTTGACTGTTTTTGATGTTACACTGATTTTATTTTCCCGCCAGCACCCTCTGAAGCACCACCGCCGGTCGGCCGCCTCACGATGCTGCTCCTCTTACGAAAACCGTCTCCAGGTTGCGTCCATATCCTACACACACACACACGCATACATACACACACCTACAAACTCACACACCTACACATACACACACTCCTACACATACACACACTCTTACACACACATACACACACTCATGCCTGCACACAGACACAAACACACATGCCTACATACACACGCACACGAACGCCTACACGCTCAGCACTGCATACACAACACGCACACACATGCATACATTAACTCACCCACACACGCACCCACACACATGCGCCTACACAAACACACACACGCTCGTGATTGCGAAAAATATAATTTGAATTCAAGATGCCAAAAATTCAAATTAATATATTTTTTTTTTTTTTTTTTCAATTTTAGTTAGGAAAGTAGGTTTAAAAAACTATACTTGAAAGTTCCTCAGTGTGGCTTTATGGCTCCCGGCGTTAGGGCCCGATTTCCCAATAGGCATAGTAAGCAACTGCCTAGTGCGGCAAAATTTTCAGGGGCGGCAAGTTTTCCTTCAACCACACATTTTTTAAATAATTTTTTTATTCTTGAAAGTAAAGTATTAGCACTCTTTTATTTTTCACAGAGACATTTCTTTCTTCTAATTTAAAAATGATTACTTTCACGCGTCTTATGAAAATAAAATGGTTTTCAATCATGGTAATTGATCAGCGTAAAATAGTAAGTGAAGACGAAAAGCCGGTGTCGATTTCAGAAAGTGTCGTCGCGTTTATTCAGAAGTCATAACAAGATTGGAGTTTGACTAAGATTTTTAGTGCTAAACTAAAGTTTATTCAGTAGTTTTTTGAGTGATTGACGTTTATTTTCTTTTTTACATTATTAATACTTAAAAATTGTTTTTTGTTAATATTAAACCTCGGAGGCAAATGAAAATGAGTGACGAGCGAAAAAGGATGAATGATTTTAAGTAAAGGAAACATGCTAAATTAAAGACCGGAGAACAAAAATGAGTCTTCAAAAATTTTTTGATCGTGATATATTTTTTTCAAATGGGCAGTTTTCTGAAGTGGAAACTTAAACTCTTTGCAAAGTAGTCCAGTTACAATTTATTCATGAAATACCATCGAACGCTGTTACCTCCCATCCAGAATGTGTTTCTTCATAACTTGATAGTTTAAGTTTTGAGAGCACTTTTTTTTTTTGCGTGTTTTTGAGTTTTTGCTTCTTTTAGGGGGGGGGGCATATTTCAAATCTGCCTACTGGTGGCATGGAGCTAAATTCGGCCCTGCCCGGCGTTGTTTTTATAGTCTTGTTAGACTTCGAGGAATAATAAAGATTTTTTTATATTTAGCTCTAAAAAAGGTTTTTGACTATTTTTGAAACTTTTTCAGGGTCGCCATGGCCCCCTCTCATTGTTTTCCTTATTGTTAGACTTTGTATGTATTGCAAGGGAAATTTTTTGCTCAGAAAAGGGGATTTTAACTATTCTTGAAATTTTCTCGGTGGGGTCCTTGGCCCCCTGGATCCGCCCATGATCCCAATGGAAGCAAATAAGTCATTGGATAGCTGTAGCTTTTGAGGCAGGAATTACAGGCAAGGGTTCTGCTTCGTTCTTGCTTGCAATTATCGCATAGCTTGGGATATGGATGCTCTAGTACTCCTGGAACTTTCTTGATAAATCAGGACCAACGAAATGCATTAAACCTAGTTAAGTTTTCTCGACGTCTCCTGAGACATGGCTGGCTTTAACAGGGGAGATTTCCCAATATTTCCGAAAGTTTCAAGGACAATTTCAGAAAGGTTACTGATATTTATCAGAAAAAGTTCCTGGTTTTTGCAAGATATTTTACTTATATACAACTAGACGTTAAATCGCGGATATCACAAATCTGCCACAGCGACTGCGCATGCGCGCGAACTGAAGCTCATTGGGCTTTCTGTTTTAAGATTCAATGTTGTTTGTTTATATTTAAGCAGAGAAACAAATTAATGAATGAGATTAGAATGCTATCCTCCCCCCCCCCTCTTCTAGGTTTTCCCGATACGAAATTTCCTTCCCCGGTTTTTCAGTTTTGATATATTTAAGGGGGGAAGAAATTTTAAATGTCGGCGCGAAACTGGGGTTAAACCATTAGAATATTTTGAGGGACATATTATATGAAACTATGCGCATATGAATACGACACATATGACATTTTAGTTGAAAGCGAAAAATAGCACTTTTTTGTTGGTTTGCTTGTTTTCTAAATTAATGCATTTTTCACAAACAACACATTATGAATTGAAAATATATGAGATACGTGTGTGGGTATCCGTGCTTTGCAGTAATTTGTTAGCAGACAAAATTTTTGCAGTTAATTTAAGCAAGACTTTTAATGAGCTTAGTCCGCGCATCATGCGCAGTCGCTGTGGTAAATTTAGGATATCCGCGATTTGACGTTAGTTAGAGTTGTATAGATCTTCTGACACATTAAAATTTAAAATATTTAATGGCTTTTTTTTTTTTTTTTTGCTTGTTGATAACACGCGTTATTTTGTCTTTTTAATGAGCTTTTAAACAAAACTAGGTATTAAACAAGACAAAGACTCCCATTCCCATCAAGAGAAAGATAAATCACCAAACTATTAAAATTACTCATAAAACGTAAAATAATCCACGATTTAAGAAAAAAAAGTCATTAAATAAAACGTGAAAAGCTGGGTTAAAATAGCGCGCAAGCTGTAAATCATTTAAAGAAACCTTCATGAAAATGTTAAATAATCCGTCAAATAAAGAAACTATAAACGAATTTACTGCAAAGTTGTAAAATACTCGAAAACAATATAATTTAAAATATCGTATTTCATTATCCAAGAAGTTTTCTTTGCTACAGTGAGGATACAAGGTTTGCAATAAAATTTAAACGGCCCAATTCTCGCAAAACGAACATAGAATCTTAACGGTCAGAAAATAACTTGACATAAAATTAGGCTTGCCATTATTGTTCCTTAAAAACACAAAACAGCGTTGTTTCAAATGAAAATTTTCTGACTTGAAGTTCTCAATTTTAAAAATACAAAGTAATAATATCAATGCAAAAAGATGTGATATCTCATCAAAAACAACCCTGTAGTAAAAATTTCCCCGCCAAGAAAACCTTTAACTTTTCCGCACAAAATAGAAAGCCTTCATCCTAAGCCCAAAAACCCTCAGCCTTAAAAAGTTATGATATCTAGTTTACCCGCCAAGTCTCTGCCAAACTATCATTCTCCCTCTTCTCCTCTTTGATCACACCTATTTCCATTAGAACCTCCTCCCACCTTTGCTCACCAAGCAACCACTTCACTTTGAAAAGCTTCCCGCCAAACAGGATAAACAATTTAAAGGATCTATCCATATTTCTGAGGAGTTGAAGGTAGGAGCAGGTTCTAATGGAAGTAGGTGTGATGAAAGAGGAGAAGAGGGAGGTTGATAGTTTGGCAGAGATACTTGGCGGGCAAACTAGATATCATAACTTTTTAAGGCTGAGGGTTTTTGGGTTTAGGACGAAGGTTTTCTTTTTTGTGCGGAAAAGTTAAAGGTTTCCTCGGCGGGGAAATTTTTCAACAGGGTTGTTTTTGATGAGATAGGAGCCTTACCTTGCAGAGCTGCAACTATCCAGTGTCTTATTCGCTCGCATTGGGAGCTTAGTCATTCTGGACGGCCCGTAATCGAACTAAAAACGATAGTTTTAATAAACACATTCAGTCAATCTTTAAACTGGAATCTAAAGATGTTTTTCACAACAGTGAAAAGTTTGCATTCGTGCAACTTGTAGGAATTCGGGAAACGTTTTTGCTAACTCACTTGATTTCACAGGGGGAATGGTCGAAGACCTGTGAAATGGGAAGACCTGTCTTTGGAAATAATCAGTAGCGCTTAGGAGTTCTTTTAGTGCTTAATGTTTATTAACGTGACCGTTGGAAAAATATGATTCAACTTATAAACGGAAATTAATGCTTTCTCAAGATTTCGCTTACGAAGTTAGAGCACGAGTACACACGGTAGTCTGCTGATTACGTACTGAAAAAAAAAACTGCTGGTAATAAATTTGAGCGTATCTCATATAATTTGGAAAAACTTATCTGAACGAAGTTGGGAACATCTTCTGGTTTCACATAAACAATGTACGCAAAAAATCAGGAAACCTATTAACATGCTTGCAGCCGTTGACAATTCCAAAGATGAAAAGAAAGTCGAGACTGATTAAATTGATTGATTGCGTTCTGTTGCCCAACCGCAAAACCCTAAAGACAGTAGTTAAAAATTCATGCACATATCACTCGTATGCATAGATTGTTGTAGCAATTCATCTTCATGCTAGACGTCACACAATGACGGAGGAATACTACTAATAAAGCCTCCTTGTCCCATGTCTATAGATTTCACCCACAGATTACACCATATCCATTTCTTCGCAGGCTAGGATTGTTGCTTCTTTTTTATTTTAGCCATCTGCCGGCAGAAACAGGAAATCGAACAGTGGGCTCGCGTGCTTGAAATTTATATACCGTGCAGCCTTCTGGTAAAACAAACGACGAAAATTACTACTTTGCTGGTGGCATCGGCGTAATTTTAAATCTTGCTGAATTGGTTCTTTGTATTGAATTGGACATGCTTAACACAATTATTCCTTTCTACAATGATTTGCGATGATGGATGACTTTCGTTTTGTGCAAGTCCTGGTGTCGTTGTACGCAGAGTTTTGTTCATAAGAGGAGATATAACTGTTATTTAATAAGGATTCTGTTGATGAAAATAGGGCTGCAACTGACTAAATCTCTCTCGCTTACTATTTATAATCAAATTTACTGCTCATCTTTGAAATACAGGATGTGCAACTGTCCAAAATATTCGTTATTATAGTAGAAAAGTCAAAAGCAAAACATAAGATAAAGAGTCACAAGTTTTGCAGAATTTGAAACACATAAATATTCACAACATATTCTTTACTGAAATAGAAAATTTAAAATAACAAAATCAGATAAAAGAGTATCATAAAACAAGGTAAAGAGTCAAACGTTTTTCAGAATTTGTCGCATAGTATAAATTTTCACAACATAATATTCATATTAAAATAGAAAAGTTTAAAGCATAAAGTTAGATGAAAGAGTAGCATAAAATAAGATAAAGAGTAGCAAAACATAAGATAAAGAGTCAAACGTTTTGCAGAATTTGACGCATATAAGTTTTCATAACATTACATTCTTAACTGAAATAGAAAAGTTAAAATAACAAAATAAGATAAGGTAAAAGAAGAGCATAAAACTAGGTAAAAAGTCAAACGTTTTTCAGAATTTGACACACATAAATTTTCACAATATTCGTATTAAAATATAAAAGTTAAAAGCATAAAATTAGATAAAATAATAGCATAAAATAAATGAAAGAGTAGCATAAAATAAAATGAAATAGTAGCATAAAATAAAATGAAAGAGTAGCATAAAATAAAATGAATGAGTACCATAAAATAAGACAAAAGAGTCGAACGTTTTGCAGTTTGATATGCATAAATTTTCTCTGTTAGCCCTAAGGAACATTTTAAGACATAAACTCTCACTTCCGCAGAGAGAATTACCTTCTGGAGGGGTTTTTTTGATCAAAATAGCCTTTGTGCATGTAAAAAAAACTAATGTACTAGGATTGGAAAAAATGTTAAAACCAATGCCTCTGGGCACAGGCGGATTTATAGGGGTGCCAGGGGGTGCACCGCACCCCCAAAATTTTTGGTTGGGTTTTGAAAAAAAATTAGTTTAGTATACCTATTTCACTCAGAAACGCAGTTGGGGGAAAAAAATGCATAGCTGCTATACTAGTAAATTTTCTTGATCCCAGTGTACCACCACACGTCGCTAGTGCAAGAAAAACATAACTGTGCTCATATTAAGAATTAACGTAATTTTATCCATTTGGAAAAAAAAACCCTAATAAATAATTTCCTGCAAATAAAGAAACTTCTCAAACACTTTATTATTCAGTGCTGTGTTATTGTATAGAATAATTGCATGCTCTGTAATTGGGTATTTATTCGTATATCAATACCAATTCTTCTATTTTAAAACAACAATGGCTAATAAAGTCAAAAAAAAAAAAAAAAAGCATGGCTACTGCAAGAAACTTTATCATCAAAATCTACACCGAAATCAACCGAAAACCAACATTTTTAAGGTAAATTTTCAAAATTTTTTTGAAGGATGATTCCCGGTCATTTTGCTGCAGTGGTGCATCTAGGGGGAGGGGGAACAAGACTGGTGACCCTCCTCACAAAATGCTGAGTTGATATTTTTACAAAAAATATTCTTTATTACTGAAGAGAAGAAAAGATCTCATTTTGGGAAAACGCAGTTATTTTACGGAAAAAAAAAAGGTTGGGGAAAAATTTTAATTTCTTTCAAAAAGAAATATTTACATTTAAATTTTTCAACAGCATCAGATTATTGACGGCGAATTTTTTTTTAATACCGTGGAGTATTGCAGAAGAACTTCATTTTTAAGACTTTAATTTCGAAAATTTTCCAGGGGAGAGCTCCAGAACACCCCGTCCGGTAGCAGCATCAAAAATTGTCCTCCGTAGTATTTTTGGAACTTCAATTATGTAAAGTTAAAGAGGTAGCGTGGGGGAGGGGAGGGGGGGGGGGGTACATATTTCTATCTGCTTCTCAAAAAATCGATTGGAGACAGTCTATGAGTCTCATTCCTAACACAAACTATAAATATGGACTATAATCACATTTATGAGACTAAAATTTCTAAAAATATACTTGGAACCACACGCACCTTTCTTGCTCCTAAAATATCACCAAGAACTGTAAAACCGTGTTTTCAAAACTACTATTTCAAATTTTTTCTGGGGCGTGAATCCCATTCAACACCAGTAGCTGGATTCACCTATTGCTTCTAATATCGACTTTCATTTAAGACTTTTTCTGCAGTTTGAAATGTTAAGAATTGCCCATCCCCTAATCTTACTAAATATGGTTTATATCGTTTTTTTAGACTTAAAAGTGTGTCCCGCCCTAAAATTATTTTATGATTTCGCCACTGCCTTGTTGTTCCAGGAATACCCCCCCCCCCTCCCTAGATCCCTGTTATTGTTGCACCCCCAAATATTTCGTCCTAAATCCGCCTATGCGTGTTTTTACCAACCCCCCTTCACTGTGCCACTAGTAAGTCCCCTTGTCATGTTTATGTTATAAATAATCGAATACCAATAATTAATAATTTCAATTTTTTCCACGTTATCGAGGCAAGAGAATCTTAACTAGGATTGGGCGATACCAGAATTTTAATACGGCAATATATCGCTCTCCATATACCGATATTTTCGATATATCGATACATTCTTGGGGGGATGGGATGCAAACATTATAGTTCAGAGCATATTATATCGAGAAACAACAAAAAACATTTCCAAATATAATAAATACAATTATTTCTCCAATTCAAAACTTTCCTGGAGGGGGGAGGGAGGGGGGCGCGCAAATGGTATTGCTCAATGCATGACAAAAGTGCTTCGCAACGAAAAGGTTTTAAATATTCAATTTAATATTTTGTTTTAATCTTTCAATTTGAGTAGTCTCAATAATTTGAATGTACTTTGAACTATATTTCGTACTGACGTCTTAAATAGTTTATTTTTAGTCATTTAATAGCTCTTGCTTTAAGACTTTTTACTTCTTAGTTGAGTAACATTTAGTAAAATACCAATAATAAATCTTTAAAGAATGCAGCTATAAATTTTGGAAACTATCACACCATACACCCATTAAGCACATAAAACTATGAAATATACCTTTAATTTATATGTCACTAGCTGCATTACCCGACGTTGCACGGTCTACCTCGAAAATAGAAGTTTCGTTTAGTGACACATGTTTAACAATCAGGTTTAAAAAAGAAGGAAAAAGATAACACAAACATTTCCCGTCAATGTGTAGAGAGAAAAATTTTGTGACTCAAAATTTAAATTCAGACATCATTGGATTTTTTCGTAAACATTCTGGATTTTCTGGCGAAATCCCCCAAGTTGGTCCCCATACATCCCATTTTGATGAAAAAAATAACTTATGTGAATTCCTGAGCATCAAAGGACCGCTGCGCCATTTTTGGAAAAAAATCCGACGAAAACTGGATTTGCATAAGGAAAACCCCTCGTGGGGTATATTCGCACCCTCCCCCCCCTTTCCTCATAGGTAGGCGAAAACCCCTATGACAATTCCTGACCATCAAAGAATCACTGTGCCAAATTTGGCAAAGATCCGACGAAAACTGTGGATTTGTATAAAGAAATCCCCTGTGAGAGGGAGGGTGGCCCCCCATTGCGATCGAAAACTCTCTTAAGTGAATTCTTGAGCATCAAAGGACCTGTCTGCAAAATTTTTGCAAAAATCTGACGTAAACTGGATTTGCATAAGGAAAACCTCCGTGGGGTGTTTTCGCCCCCCCCCCCCCTCCTCATCGGTAGGCGAAAAACTCCCTGTGAAAATTCCTAAGCATCAAAGAACCGCTGTGTCAAATTTGGCAAATATCCGGCGAAAACTGTGGATTTGTGAAAGGAAACCCCCGGTGGGACAGGAGAAGGGTTGTTCCGATTGCGAACGAAAACTGCCCAATGCAGGGTTGCCAACCTTGGAGAAACATTTTGAGGAGCATCTGTGGTGATTTTGAGGAGAAATTTAAAATTTTGCGGAACAGTTGGATATTTTGAATAAAAATCAATAAAATAACTAAAACAACTTATCTAAAAATGTTTCAGAGCTTTAATAATCATGCTAAGCACTGGTATAATTTTTTTTCTTTTCTTGAACTGATAAAACAGCTTTAAACACTATTTCAATCTTTGAGTGTAAACATCTTTAATTTCCCATATTTCATGTTTGTTAAAGATAAAATAGCAAAATTTAAGCTTGAAACGTTCGGCAGGGAAATGCGGAGCAAAAGAACTTATTTGTGGAGCTGCAGAGTTTCGCTATTTTTGCGGAGCAACTCTGCAAAATGCGGAGCAATTGACAACCCTGCCAATATGAATTCTTGAGCATCAAAGGACCTCTCTGCCATATTTGCCAAAAATCTGAGGTAAACTGCGAATTTGCATCAATAAAATCATTATTTGGTTAATTAAAATATATAATACATTTAAAACTTGTTTTTTTTAAACTATAAACATATTTTAATATTGATTTTAAAAATGCAATCAATTTTTCTTCAGCAGATCCAATCCAAAATCCATAATAGGTAAATCAATTATTCATCAATGTCATTATTTCACAAGCAATTTAACCGAAAAACGAATACAAAAATTTCTTCACTTTTTCAATTCTGGTATTTGATGACTACTCTTAAACTGAAGTCAATAAATACCGAACAAAAGAGCTGCAATGAACAACCGACGTAACGTAAAACCGTAAGTATGCTCGGATTCGCTTTGCTATAATAATTACGGCTTCAAATCCGTGAATGCGTAAAACTTACATTAAAACCCTATTTTCGCGCATTTCCCCATCCCCTTGCTTTTCCGTACGAGCTGCCTATGAGTATTACGCCTAAGTGAGTACGTTAAAGTGCACGAAGGCCGATCTTTTGAGTTATCAAAAACATCGATTATATTTAGCAGGTATACAATGGAAAAAAAATGCAGCTTTATACTTCATTCCTTGGTACATTTAAATTTTGCTGTACTTAAACGCAGTAGTGTTACTGGGAGGGAGCGATTCGGTAGGAATGACACCCACCTATAAGAGGGTGAAACCCAAAGCGGATTTAAAAAGTATTTAAAAAAAAAGGTATTTAAGTACTTAATGTTACCACAACGTATCGTAAATTATATTTAATCGATCAACTTTTAACGAAATTGGAGCACACAATAGTGCTGTGCGTCTACGGTAAATTTTATATTTTAAATGCAGTCGTAGTTTGTACTTGTCTTTGAATTAAAACTCTTGTTTACAAAAAAGAAATTAACTTCAGGTGGGGGGGGGGGTCTAACATCACTAATTACTGTTCCGGGCGATATCCGGGCTTGGAGCACCACTGGTTGACGGGACATTGAGCTTCATTCGTACCTTTATTAACTTTATATAAGAAATTAATTTATACATAATGGCTTTTGTGTTTTTCTTTAATAAATAGACTAACGATTGGTTAAGAAAACAGTAAAGAGGGAGGGAGACACACTTCCGGAAACTAATAAAAGAAATAGAAGAACAGGATTTCGGATTCAGCAGCTGTGAATAAATTATTTCTTAAAGGTGTCATTTTCCTCAATCAGTGATTCCTCTTCATAGTCAATTGAGCTAATGCCTCGTTCTGTGGTTAGAAATTACTGTTATGTTTATTCTTATCATGTATACGTCACAACTCCAGTCAATTGAAAAAAAGTCACTAATCATTACGTGAAAATAATAACGTATCGCGCCGGTAGATGTTCTGCAGAAGCTCCTCTGAAATCAAAAGGCGAAAAAATGATCATAATCAAAAAGCGATCGAACTTTCAGTCAAAACAACAGCCAAACAGACGAATGTGTTTATTATGAAAGGAAGCGGCGGCTGCAGGTGTAAGAAAGTGAGGTGGCTATTATTACGTGCTTCAGGATCTTCAGGATACAATTCTGCTAATACGATGGGCGTCACTCCGCATTTACATTTTATATGAGTAATCCCAGTCTCAGGCAGAGGCGGATTGGCCCGCGGGCCGATGCGCCATCCCGCCTTTGTGCCCTCTAGCCTAAACATGTTTAAAAAAAATTTTTTGTAATTAAAAAAAAAAAAATATTTTTTTATTTTTTGGTGCAAATTCCTTTTTTTTTTATTTTTTTCGCTAATTTTTTTTTCTTTAAACCCGTAAACCTGTGTATCATCGGGGTTTTTTTTTCCCTTTTTCTCTTTATTTATTTGTTTATTTAATTATTTTTGCACCTTTTTTTTCCTTTTTGCACTTTTTTTTGCACCCTTTGGAGGCTAAGGTTGGCGCCCTCTTGCGGGACCAAGTCCGCCTCTGGTCTCAGGGAGTTTGTATTGTGTCATTGTTATTCAGTAAACAATAGTGGAATCAGTCGCTTATTTTCTTGAAACAATAACAAGAAATTCGTCAAGCATTAAACGAATCAACTTTCCCGAACAGCAGTCATATATCTCACACCCACTCTGTACTTGACTGATGGAACTGTAGCCCTCACCCCCATCGCAACCATCTCTCAACCTGTTCCGTAATCAACAACTTACATAATAATTAATATTGTCCTAATAACCGTCTTGTTGCAGAGCTATAGAACCAAACCTTCACCTTCAGTGCGGCATATCTTTCGCGTTACCTTGCCTGCGCTGCACTATTATACTATCTCAGCAAAAACAACCCTGTTGTAAAAATTTCCCCGCCAAGAAAACCTTTAACTCTTACCCACAAAAAAGAAATCCTTCATCAAACCAAAAAAACCTCAGCCTTAAAAAGTCATGATATCTAGTTTGCCGGCCAAGTATCTGCCAAACTACCATCCATCCTGTTCTCTTTCATCACACCTACTTCCGTTAGATCCTCCTCCCACCTTCAACTCCTCAGAAATACGGATAGATCCTTTAAATTGTTTATCTAGTTTGGCGGGAAGCTTTTCTAGTTGAGGTGGTTGCTTGGTGAGCAAAAAGCTTCCCGCCAAACTAAATAAATAATTTAAAGGATCTATCCGCATTTCTGACGAGTTGAAGGTGGGAGGAGGATCTAGCGGAAGGCAACTGCCCCCTTACTTTCAAAAACAAAGGGGTTTTGCGCCTGCACTTTTCTAAGTTCAAAATTAACAATCAACTGAAAAAAAAAAGATACTGTTTGACTGCGGATTGTATGTAATTTGACAATCTGCCAAGTAAAGACTATTCCATCTGAATGAATCTAGCAGGGGAGAAGGGAAAATAACGATGGGATTTTGATGCACGCGTTTTATAATGTCACTAGTGTCTTATTCATTTATTGCATTCTCTAAAATAAAATAAGGGAAAAAAAAAGTTACTATGGAAACAACAAAAAGAAAAGAATATATTTTCATTTCGTTTAGAAATGTGAAAGCAAAATGGTAAGCTCAAAACTTTGTTGTGAATAAATAAATTAATGAAATTTGCGTGAGAATATAGATCGAAAATACTTTAGATTAAAAAAATGTTGCTGAGAGAGAAAATTATTTTTACAAAACTAAGGCAAGTGCGCATCTGTAACAAAACAACTAACACCCCTATAAACTAAGAGATACGTCCATTTCCGATTATAAACCGGATATTAGCCTTTTCATATAATCGATGGTCAGATAGTAAAACTTCCAAGTTATATGTAACTGAATTACGAGTTATTTTTTAAACTCACGATTTTATTCTTTGCAGCGGATCGGAGAAACATCAATGATTTAAAATTTTCATCTGTAGCCATCTATTGTTCGTTAATAAATAAAATGTTTGTAATTAATTGAAGCAAGGTCTTCAAAATTATTTTGAATTTTCGATCGCAATTCGATGTTTTTACGAATAGCAAAACTGTGAATAGTAAAAGCGATTATGCGTAAGAGTCAAGAATTCACAAGAAATATGTAGAAGAAAAATTTCTTTTGGTCACAACATACTACTTTCAATTTATTATTATTATTTTCCATTCCTTTTGCAGGTACTCAGAATGCATTTACTATCCATGACATCGAAAGGAACAACCACACGTCAATCTCAAAAAGGTCCTCCATCAACGGTGCAGCCCCTTCAAGCACACCATCAAAACAAAAACAAAACAGGAAAACATCATCCCCGCGCGTGCGTTCCCAAATGACGTCACACGTTCCATCGGCGGTCCGCCGATAATTAGAGGGCAGGAGAGGGGCGCCGTCAAAATTAATGAGAGGAAATTGCCGGGCTCAGGGTCGGCGTTTTGTCACCTCCGAGCTGCGGTACCTTTTATCGGTAGGCGCGTAGGCCGCCCTTTTAAAGCGCAATTTGCCCCTCCCCCCTCCCTTGCCCTTTAAGCGCCTATCTTCTCCGTTATGCACACCTGATGACGGCTGTGCCATTAAAATGAGCAGGTGTAGTCCATGAAAGAATGTTGCGATCTTCACGTTCCTTTTTATTCTTTCTCGTTCCATCTTCACTGGAAACCACCCTCGTAGACTGATGGACAAGCGGCGTGAACTCCAACATCGCATATCAAATCTTTAAGTACTGGGAAGGGTGGATGAAATTATTTTCCTTGCATCATTCTTTTACTTCGTTCTTGAACGACTTTATTTTTATACTCGGTGTATATCACAAGTAGAAAAACGTTTTGCTGTTTTTTCTGCAGAGCAGTTGGCAAATGTCGGCTCCTAGTATGAAGTGATCGCTCGTTCCATTTTTTACGGAACAGTCCGGTTTTCAGGTATTCTGTCCCATTGCTCCCGCACAAGATGAAATCTGAAATGAGGACTAATTTATCAAAAGGGAACATATCCATTTTCCAAAAATGTTCAGGAGTCAAGAAAAACGAATCAGGGTAAGAACAAAATAGTTTTATCAATTTCTCTGGGCCCAGAATTGAGCAACAAATCATGACCCAGAGTAAGAAATGTTTGTGTAAAAAAAAAGGAGATATCGCCATCTTAATTTTGGATATGTGTTCTTTTGAACGAAAATCTGAATGTTGAAAATTCCAATTTCACCAAAACTCTGATATTGCACCTTCTCATATTCTCTTATCAAAGTTCATGAACCTAAAAGTAGTGGATAAAAATTTGAGGATTTTGGACATGTGTTCCTTTGGATCTAAAAGTCGTCGTACTACAGATTCTTTCAGGATTTGTCCCTTTTGTTCAAAATAAAACGTGCAGAGAACGAATTCCTTACCTTTCCTATAATTTAATAGGTTAATTATTTTTAATAGTATTTTGTATAGGTTAATTATTATAGGTTAATTATTATAGGTTAATTATTTTGTATAGGTTAATTATTTTTAACCCTTACCTATTTTATACACTTGATAAAATAGGATTTTCCACGTTTGGACTTCTTGAGAGTAAGTGATTTGATAAAGGTCGTCTGAAAGATTTAGAAAATATCATAAAATAATTTTTTCTAAAAACTGGATATGTTCCCTTTTGACAAATTACTCCTCAAATGTCCCGTTTTCTGAAGTGACAGGACGCAACACTGAATGCTTGAACCAAAAGTCACTTGGTGGAACAGTTTTATCATTTTCACAACAATAAATTATACAAATTATATTATCATGCAGTTGAATATTATTGGTTTTGATGATTGTGTATATAGTTCGACCGTGAACAAATGACCCTTGCACATCATCTGAGAAAACGAGTCCATTACTTAAAATAGGTAGAGAAGGAAAAGAAGACGCGTGTCATATTTTCGAGAAAAGCGACATTTCGGCGATATGGAAAAAAAAATTCCTAGTATATTTTCGTTATGTGATTATTTAGATCTGAACTGTTGAATTTGCAGCAATAACTGCATTGGATTGGCGAAAAAGTAAAAATGTCAAGCTTTACATTCTATATTGCAACCCTACTCTCGCCAATTTTCAACTGAAATTAATTAAAGGAGGCGTTGCTATCTCTGACCAATGGTTGCTGAAAGAATTAAAGCCATGACTTACCCACTTACGTAGGATGTAACCTGTTGAATGAGACATCTGCCTTGCCTGCACAAAATTAAAATGTTTCACCTCTTTGGCTAGTTTCTTAAATTCCAAGATGACGCATTCAAACTCTAAAGTCAATGACGCACTTGCAAATTCCGTTCCAACTTTCCTTCTATATCACCCCTTCACGAAAATGGACAGTTCTGAAACAAGGTGGAGTCAAGGGCCAACTCTTCGCGGTCAGTCTTTAGTGCGATTATCTGTCTACATCAACACCATGGGGAAATAAGTAGGATGTTTCCAAAGATATTCTTTGGTGTTTCCATCTGCCCAAAGTCTCTGGGGTAAAAGAAAGCATGATTTCGTGCGCTAACAAACAGTCATAAAGTCAAACTTTTCATACCCATCAGTTACTCTTAGAGAATGTAGTCTTGGACACAATGTACAAAATTTTATATCTCAATTCATATAAAAGAACATGAATTATCTAAAATTGAAACGTTAAAATTCTGTTTTCATTTACTATACAGGAACGGATCCAAAAATTTTTCTTAGGAGAGTCAAGTTTCCACTAACCAGTGTTTGCTATAACTTCCATACATAAAATTATCAGTAACTTGGGCGAAATGGAAAGTGTAATTTTAGCGTACTTCAAAATATAACATAAAATTAATATTTTGTTATAATATTCCATTAAATTTCATCTATATAATCATTTTAATGAGAACTGTCACTATCATGAGAAATAATGGATTTTTCCCCCGACAAGAGTGGGACAATTTGGACTCAATTTCGCATTTTAAAAAACATGCAAATTAATGAGTACTTAAGTTTGCTGACCTAGTAAAAGCACTATAGAGTTTGATAGAAGTACTTTTTGAATTTTTGTCAGAGTTGACTTCATTAGGGACCCATACTCTTACTAAATCTAAATCGCCTTTCTGTGAAACACAAATTTGAAACTTAAATTTTGGCATGTAATTCTTATTTTCTAATTTGACATGACTCATGTGGTGAATGTGTAAAATTTGGAGCAAATTGAATCATAAATGGATGAGATACTAGGCCATGAACCTAATAGGATGGCCTTATTTGACGCACTCTTAACTTGTAATAATTTTTCAGAATTAAAAATTGAAGTTCAATAACACTTATAATAATTTATAGAAATTAAAGACTTTACTAAACGTTCTAGATAAGGTTCCTGGCGGTATTCCTGGGGGTTTACTCTATACCACCCTTATGGTTATGTAACAGATAAAGATTGTTTCTCATGACAGGGGGGTCAGCTGACTTTTTGACCCTACCCTGAATCCGCCCTTAATCATAACTGACCGGCTGGCCCTAAATCTCGCTAGGATATTTTTTTATAAACTGAATTTAAATCATTCGGAGAAAATAAAAGCAGACAACTGAACGGAATTTGTTGCAGAACATCATAATTGAACTCATAAGAAGCTCACATTGCATAAAACAGAAGCACCTGACAGAGAAGAAACCTCTGTATTGCCGAACTGTTCCATATTGTTCGCCAGGGGGCTGAACTGTTTGAACAAACATTTTAGAATGTGCTTGAGCAAATTTTCTCCAACTACAAATAAGCAGAAAAAATTGGAAGAAAACACAGTAGTTTTCTTCCGATTTTTTTTTAAATAATAGAAGGAATTTTCCTCGAGCAAATTCTCCCCTCCAACTACAAGCAAGCAGAAAAAATTGAAAGAAAACACAATAGTTTTCTTCCGATTTTTTTTAAATAATAGAAGGAATTTTCCTCGAGCAAATTCTCCCCTCCAACTACAAACAAGCAGAAAAAATTGAAAGAAAACACAGTAGTTTTCTTCCGATTTTTTAAGTAATAGAAGGAATTTTCCTCGAGCAAATTCTCCCCTATACAAATAAGCAGAAAAAATTGAGATGACACATTTAAACTTCCTTCCTTAATATTTATGCAGTCAAACGTCATAAAATTGGTTTTAGCTGAAACTTTACTAGGAACGAAAATGCGTAACATAAAAATTGTAAAACTATGTTTATTTATATTTTCAATAACTGTTTTTATCAATTCAAAGGACAACTCTACTCGTTTCCATATCGTAAGTCTTTCTCGGACATTTTCGTGAGTTAAATACAGTTTTACTTTTATGAGAACTCTTTTTGAATGCACTCATTCGGAGAACTTCAATCTAGGTTCTTCGGAACCCTAGGGTTCCCTGGAGCTTTGACAGGGGTTCCGCAACTGGTCACTATTTTGATAAATTAAAGAGCTAAAATTTTAGTAAAGTATAAATTTTTGTTCAAAAAAATGAATTTTTAAAGGCAGTTTTCTTGTAAACAAGAATAGGAATCAGTGGCGCCGACTCCATAGGGCTTGAGGGGGCCCGAGCCCCCTCAATAGTTTGTTTTGGGGGGCTGAGCCCCCTCAATAGTTTAAGAACATTATTTGTCCCTATTATGGTTTCTAAAATCACAAAATTATGTTGGTATTTTTTACTTTCCTTGTTTGAAGATAGTTACATTGTAAAATACCTTCAGTAATGAAGAATTAAAACAAATAACTATTGCGGTAGTAAGCAGGTTCATTGAAAACGTGTGGTGTGAATAATGATAGTGTTATGGTGCTGAGAGCACTCATAGAATTTGTCCCAGTGCGCGAAACTTCGGGTGAAGTCTGTTGCCGGCGGCGCTCTCATCTAAGTGTTGCTGATCTGGAAAAAATATATCAGCGTTTGATTTGTACATTAAATGGAAGGAGTGATAGTTTTCTTCAATTATTAGAGTTAATAAAATAATCTGTATTAACTTTTTTAACACTATTAAAGCATTAATTTTGAGACATTATTTTTATTTAATGAACTCTGAGCCTTATTCAAAGCAAGCTTAAATTAGTTATTTCACTTATAGTAATCAAAGTGCGACAGCAATCTTTTATGCTTTATTCTTTTAATGATAGTTTAGATTTATTTAAATATCATTTCAATCTTTTCAGAGCTATATATTCACTGCTCTGTAATAGACTAAAAGCATAATTATTACTGTAAATTAAATTAGCTCCTTACAAAAATACCATGCATGATTTTTTTTTTTTTTTCAAAGCAAAAAAATGTGTCAGCTTGTCGAGTTTCTCAGAGTGTTGATTTACCGAGTGTCGAGATTTTGGAGTTCTAATGTTGATCATATGACTCTAAAATGCTTAAAAAACTTTAAAACTCCCTATTTTTTAATCTCAAATTTTGAAAATTTCCCCTGGCAAGACCCCCGTTATGGCACCCTGCTCCCAATAGTTGTTATAAATCGGTGCCACTGGGAGTGCCTTTCCATGCAAGTCAAGTGCACTACCTTGTATAGTGCCGTAGCCTAGCTATGGCACTGCACGGCTCCCCAAAAAATGGAACTGTAAAATTATCCCTCACTTAAGGCAAGAGACATGATCTAATTGAAGCAGAAAATTTGTGTACCAATTTTTAGATTGTTTTACTTTGAAAACGCCATGTCACACATTGTTTGTATAAATTATACACACCAGAAAATATGTAAGTTGGCATTTTTAAAGCACAAAAATCTGAATTTTTTTCGAGAGCGGGGGGGGGGGGTCCGTGCTTTAACATACTCTCTAGACCCCGGTGACATCCGCCCCCCCCCAGTAATTTTTCCAAGTCGGCGCCCCTGATAGGAATTAACGTTTTGTTTGTTGCTTCAGTTTTTATTCACACAATATATTTTAGAAAATCAACAAAAAATCCCCTTTTCTACCTTAATATTCATTATCTTGTTAATAGAGATGTTTGTATTGGTGAAAAACAAAGATGCCAAAATATTTTTTTAATTTAAGTGAGAGAAAACTTTAATATCCTATTGTTTCTTCTCTTTGAAGCTAAAACACGGGTTACCCAAAGTATAAAATGTTGGATACCCCTGCACTAGGGCTCAATTTCTTATGAAAGAAGTGTAGGAGCTTCCCTAGAACTTATATTCAGGGCCAGATTAAGGCATGGGCACATCGGACATGGGCCCAGAAACCAACGTTTCGGGGGCCTCAAATGTGTTGCTAAAGTTTTTAAAAAGTGAAGTAAAATCGAATTGCTCCATGCAAATATTAAGTGTTGAAAAAAAATTCTATTTAAAATTATAAACCTCTCTTAAATATGCGGTGCCCCCGCAAATTTAAGTTACTACTGCAATAACTTTCTTGTAGTAACTTAATCTTTCTCAAATATCAAAGTTACTACAAGCCATATATTATATTTTATTACATTTTAATTGTTATATATAAGAGATATTTTGGATTACTACCAGGAAGTTCAGAAGCATCTCATTTTATAATATTTTTGCAATTTATAATGGAATGTAAAACATTACCACATTTAGAGTTGATGTAATAAATACAGTGCCTGATTACTGCCCAGGCCAACTAGGCCAGGGCCTGCGGCCCCATCTTTCTAAAAGGCACAATTTTTTAAAAATCTTATGCATAGCATTAAAAAGTCATGTATTTTTATGGAAATAATAAAAACTAATGATTTATTAATTGAAAACATGCCTCTTTTAAACAATGCTAAACATTATTTTAACCTTATTTTCGATCACTTACAGTGAACTAGTACATTAGATAAGGCGGCCTCCTAAGCATTGTGGGCCTTGGGTCTCACTTTTAGTTAGTCGGACCTTGAGGCTCAAATAACTTTAGTCTCAAAATATGTATTAATATCTACCATAGGGTAGGGGCATGGGTGAGGTTGGGGGCTCGAAATAAAGTTAGTGCCCAGTATCCTCAAAAGTGTTAGTCGGCCCTTGGTTATATTAATGCTTAAACAGGCTGGATTCCGTCCAAAATGAAAAGAAATGCAGAAACTGAGCTCCCGTGAGCTCTCATGCAAATTAAGATCTGTCTCGCACTAATTTATTACTTTTGAAGAAAAAAAAATTATTTAACAGCAGTTCATACTTTCCTTCATCAAGTTTTTTTTAAATATTTTTTTTAATTCTTTTTTCTCAACTACAATGTATCTACAATGTATGCACTTAAAAACAAACCTATTCGGAATAAAATCATGTCAGGCATCAACACTCCCACCACTTTTTTCCGTATGGAAACGCTATATATCATCCCTCCTACTTTAACAACTCCAACACATCGAGCAATACCACGTAACTCTACCGGTCAGGAAGTCGTTATAAAACCAATTAAACCAGAGCAAATTAAAATTCCCGCCGACGATCACTTTTCACCCCCCAGCCATAAATTCTAACAGCATTTGCCGACAGACGTGTTACGGCACAACAACACTGCAATTAAAGGCAGCGAAAAAATCTCGATTTTGGAAGTGGTAGCAGCTCTTTAATTGCAATTAGACCCACCGTCACCTTTCTCAAAAGAACACAATCTTGCTGTTTTTAACACCAAACTTCGTTGTGGATCGCTAATTTTTTCGCGGCTTTCTTTTTCTTCCCATTCCAGGGTGATCGGTAGCAGACAGAATCCTTAATGGATCCGTGCTGCGTAATTGCGGTGTTCAATCTTTCTTTAGATATTTTTAACGTATGGCTCACGTAAATGATCTTCTTTTGCCACGGGGAATGTTTTCCTAATCATTCTTAAGCTTCTTTGTTGTCTTTGACGATAGGAAAATTGGATCAGCCATCACATCAGATCGTTTGGAGAATGTTGAGAGATTTCTATTTGTTGTGCATGTAAACAAAAATTCTTTTTACGCTCTATTGTTTATAAGGAATCTTCTCAAATCTTTTGTCTATCCTCCGCATAATTCTCAAAGTTTCTATAAACAATAAAGGTTCACGAAGAATTTTCGTCAAACCAATAGAAATTCTTCACGGAATGTTCACCGTTTGTTGTTTAATCCACAAGCAAAGAATTTTTAAGGAATTTGTGGTCACCTTTGCTGCAGTGAACAATTCCATTTTGGGGGGTTTGTAAAATCTTCTCAAGTCCAGGCGAACTAGAAGGGTAACGGAGATGAATTTAACTTGATAGGTCCCTCTATTGGTGTCTTGCTCACCACTAGATTTGCAGTAACCCTAATGGCAGCCATGCCTTTTCAGTTGATTAGAGAAATTCCGTTTAAAGTAACCAAAAAATCAGCTCTTTCTTTGCAGGTATTCACAAACCAGAATAAAAAACCGCAAGGAGGAAAATCCCCAACATGTGAAAAGGTAAATCATTGCACATAGAATATTGTCCCACTCTTTTCCAGGTGAAAAGCGAGGTAAGCGGCGGGAGGGGGGGGGGATATTTCTCAACTGCCCGTTGCCATGTAAACGGGTAATATTAAAAATTCTTTCTTCCGTTTTAAAACAATGCATTGCATTTCCTTTGTAAATGGCACTTCTCCGTACACTATATGATTCAGCCTCCATTAATTTTTCAGGCATTTTCTGCTGTTTCAATAAAATATTTTGACAATGTCTGCAAATTTTACGACTTAATCAAACATACAAGTAAAGCCAATTATTTAATGCTGCATAGTACCGAAATTTAAAATGATTTTTGTGCTGATCTCGTTATTATCATTATTTTTTCATCTTATTTCTTTTATTTTTTTTTATTTATTCATTTATTTTTTTGATGGCGCAAGCTAGTTTAGTGGAGACAAGATGGACTACCAACAATATGGAAGAAATTGTAGGCCCTCTTCTTTAAACTATTTCCGTAAAATGAGCCATGTTTATTTCGTAATCCTTGCTAACAAAGCCATGAATATCAGGCTGTAGAGTCGAAGGGAAAATGACTGACTTCGACAACGACTTCTTGAATTTTATAGCCTTCGACTCCACCTCCTTGAATTTTAGAGCCTTCGACTACAACTCAAGGAATTTTGGAGCCTTCGACTCCAACTCCTTGAATTTTATAGCCTTTGATTCCACCTCCTTGAATTTTAGAGCTTCGACTCCAACTCAAGGAATTTTAGAGCCTTCGACTCCAACTCAAGGAATTTTAGAGCCTTCGACTCCAACTCCATAATTTCAAAATTAGTCCCATTACAACTGTAACTCTGCAGAAATAGACTCGGAGGGAAAATGACCGACTCCGAGTCTTGGAAATTTTAAAGCCTTCGACTTCCGATTCCGACTCCTAAACCTCAAAATTTGTCCGACTCCGACTCCACAGCCGTGATAAATACTAATCTTACCTTCTACTCCATCTCAAGCGCTACGAGGATGAAAAGTTTTCTCTAGAATTCGTGAGAACTGGTCACCGTATACTTTCCACCTTCCTTGGAAAATATGATCCAGCCACGGCCCTGAACTGTGAGTTGCTGAAATGGTAATACCTACACCGTTTTACAAACAAGAAAAAATAAATACATGACAAAATATAAACTGCGTCTTCAAGTCTTCCTTGTTCATTTGACATTACAGATAGATAGCAGAGGGGGGAACTCCACTCCTATCTTCCCATTTGACAAAGCTGAAAGGGAATTAATAAATGTGTTTTCTAACAAAACGAGCCTCTGCCTCATAAATCATAGTTACGATGCTGACTTTAATTTAGGTTCGCAGTGACAGCGACACCACAGGAAGTCTACGAGTGTTGAAATACACGTTTCGAATTAAGGAAAAGAAGAAGAAGAGAATGCTTAAAGATCGTCATCACTTGGCTTTTATTAGTATTTATGGTGTAAGGTACTGCATTATAAGGTATGCTGTTGGTTGTTATTTTCAAATACTGTTTAAAGAATGGGTTTTAATAATCTGTTGAAAGTTCGGAAAAATGTACAAAAAGAAATAATTCAGGGAAAATTAGCATTTATAATAGAAATTTTAATCCAGCTAACGTTTGGTGTGAAACAACTAAAAGTTACTGTTTGACCACGGATTGTATGTAATCTGGCAATCTGCCAAGTAAAGACGATTCCATCTGAATGAATATCGCAGGGAAGATGGGAAAATAAGGATGGGATATTGATACACACGTTTTATAATGTCATTAGTGCCTTTATTGCATTCTCAGAAATAAAATAAGGGGAAACAAAAGTAGTTACCATGGAAACAACAAAAAGAAAATAAAATATTTTCATGTCGTTCAGGAACGTAAAAGCAAAATGGTAAGCTCAAAACTTTGTTGTGAACAAATAAATCAATTAATTTTTGCCGTGAGAATATAGATCGAATATGCTTTAGATTCAAAACATGTTGCTGAGAGCAAATGTTCATTTTTTACTAAACTAAGGCTAAATAATAGAGAGGCAAAAGTGCACATCTCAAACAAAACAACTAACATCCCTATAAACTAATAGATACGTGCATTTCTGCCTATTAACCGGATATTAGTCTCTCCATGTAATCGATGGTCAGACAGTAAGTATCATAAACCAATGGTTTTCAGCCTGTGGGATACCTCTCTTTAGGGAGGAATATAATGATTATAAAGAAAGCACGCAACTGTGTTGCCATCATGTCACTTTCAATTTTTCACAAAAAAGAAAATCAAGTCGGTGTCAAAAAATAAGAATCAGACAAACATCGTTGCTATGTGCAATATACCGTCCGCCCGATTGTCCAAATCAGAGACTGCAGTTTCGTCATTCCGGAATAGGGAATAACCGAGATGGAGGCAGCTGTCATCTCAGTGAAGATTGCCCAATCCAAACATGGATGAAACTGCAGTCTCAGGATGGGATAACCGGGCTGTCAGGATATTGCATGTAGTTCTGCCTTAGCGAAGGCTTAAATGTGGTAATTTATTGCATAATATCATATTATGGCATTCAGGGTTGAATGCAAGGGCGCCCATAATGAAGAGTAAGTGGGAGCTCAAGCCCCCGCCCCTTCTGAAATGCGAACTTTCTTGTTTTTAGTACTTTTTTCTTTGCAAAAATGTAAAAACATTTCTTCTCCAGCAATTAATGAATAAGTTATTAAAAATGTCAAATTTTAATAACTCCAATCTGTACTGAAATCGGTTTCTATGGGAAAAATATGCAACCAAAAAGGGAGGTGCACAACGAGATCCCACTAGGAGTCTACGTACCAAATTTCAACTTTCTAGGACTTACCGTTCTTGAGTTATGGGACATACATATTAGGGTGGGCCGAAATAAGCCGAAAAAAAAAATTTTTCGAAATCAATTTTTGGATAGCGCGCAAAAGTTGCGTAGTGAGCTAGTTAGCACTCAGAAAAAAATTTCTTAGATATTAAAAAATATCTAGCCGGCGCTTTTTGACACTGAAAAACCGAAAAAAAAGAGAAAAAATGAATTTTTGTCGAAATTTTTTTTAAAAAACTAAATTCCAATTATTTTGCTGGAATGCACCGAAAATGTTATACATTGAGCCAGTTTGAACCCATAAAATGTTCTATTGATTTTAATGAGCATTTAACCGCTCCTTTCCGACATCAAAAATTGGAGAAAAGTGAAAAAATATTGAATTTCTTTAAAAACCAATGTGAAAATTATTTTTCAAAATTAAATCATAGACTAATTAATTAAATAGCGCCATTAATCATAGTAATTATTATCACGCAATAGTATCATACATTTTCAAGAACTACATATATAGATAATAAAATTAAAAAAAAAAGAAATCTTCAAATTTGATTTATAATACCTCATGCATAATGAATATTATTTTTTGGAATAATATTGTCCCTTGTTATCAAATGATGGAAGTTCTTTCCTAGCTTGAAGTTTAGCACGAATGTATCCATCTCGTATAGTTTCACCACGAACTTTTGTTGCAGCTTCGGTTATTAGTTTCACACAACGTTTCACAGCTTGCGTGTGGCAGGGAAATTTCTCGAAAGTAAACTCTGTAGAATGTTCTTTGCACATTTCTATCCATTGTAGGTCTTTTAGATGCATTGTGAGAGGTGGCTCTGTTACAACACAGTTTGCCCAATCAACTAAATCAACATAATCAACGGCTTCAAAATTGAGTTTAGGACGCTCAAAAAATCGTACACCATCCGAGCTCTTCGTCTTCTTATTTCTAGAGTTCAGAATGCGCCTGACAGCTAATTCCCGAATGTATTTTCTTGAGTCAAACAACATTGTCAACACTAGCTGTTCAGGATGAGCGAAATATGCATTACTTGAGAGAACTTTGAAAATTATCTCCTTAACGTTGTCTGGAAACTGCCTTGCAAGAGAAATCATTTTCCAAAAATGTTGGGCGCGGTACTGGCAGTTCGGTTTCATTTTTATTTCAAACCACATTGGAGCATAAACTAAAATTACATACTTTACAAGCATTGTAAGGTTTTCTGATGGAGTTGGAGTGCCTATATACAAGCGTAACAAACGGTTTGTAGTTGTCAGCCATCGCGCATGACTGACTGAGTTTGCCTGGACTACTGTCAGCCACGCTTGAAGGACAACTACCATCTTTTACGGCAAGACAGATTCTATACAAATATTGTTGTTCAGTACTTAAATTTTTTATATCTTCCATGTCCAAAACCAGAAGATTGCAGTCAATTTTATCAAATTTGACCACCGGATTTTTTTTACAATCTCTAAGAAGTTGTTCGATAGCTCCAGAATATGAATGTGGCCACTTTGTGCAACCGTCCAATTCCAGTATAAGATGCCTCAGTGGCAACTCATTCTGGATATTGGACACAAGAGAGGACCCCTTTAATTGCTTAATTCCCAGCTGTTGAGGTGTAGAATTACAGCATTTCTTGTCGGGGGGGTTTTTGTCTCTTAAGAGGGTTAAGTTGAGAGGAAGAAATGGCTTGAGAAAAAGAAGAATACTTGCGTTCAATTCATTAATCAGTTTAAAGGACTTCAGAGGATTCACATTTTTTTAATACTCAAGGACTCTATTTGTCAAATATATATAAAATAGTTATAAAATAATCTTAGGAATAATAGAAGTAGTTGAGCGCCGTTTATTATCCAGGAGAAACAATTGAAACCGAAGATTAAAAAATTAGCATCTTATGTAACTATTTTTTATTTGAGGTGTGTGCATTTTTTAAAATTGGCGTACAAATGTGGCATAAAATTGATTGAATTTTCACTGTTTTTTTCTAAGTAACGTATTGCGTAACATTTCAGTACTTACTTATTTAGAAACTACTTTTAATTTTTTTTTTTTTTTTCATTTTTCCAATGTTTCAGTCTTAAAGGGGCGTAGCTAAATATTCTACGAAATGTATAAAAGTCTTTGAGGATTTCAACTAATTCACTGACAGATACTTCTAATGTTTGCTGAAACTAGCTTCAAACTTTTATTTTCGACCCCACCCTTTTTTTTTTTTTTTTTTGAAAAAATTGCATTTTTGCCCTTTTTTTCAGTTTTTCGAGGTCAAATAGGCAAATAGGTTTCAAGGCTAAATATTAAACAAATTTAGAGAAATTTTTTATGGGTAATAACGGGCCCATATAGCAACTTTTCCGCACTATCCAAAAACAGATTTCCAAAAAAAGTTTTTTCGGCCCACCCTAATACATATGCACATACACACATACGTACATACGCACATACGCACATACATACATACAGACGTATGATTCAATAGTTTACTCTCTATATATCACCAACAGTGGCCAAATTAAAACAGATTTAAAAAAAAAAATTAATTTGAATTTTGTCATCTTGAATTCAAATTATGTTTTTTGCAAACACGAGTGTGTGTGTATATGTAAGCGTGTGTTTTTGTGTGTGGGGGGTATGTGTGTGTGTGTGGGCATATGTGTTTGTGTCTGTGTGCAGGCATGAGTGTGTGGGTAGTTGTGTATGTGAGTGTGTGTGTGTTTGTGTGTGTATGTGAGTGTGTGTGTTTGTGTGTGTATGTGAGTGTGTGTGTGTTTGTGTGTGTATGTGTTTGTGTATGTGTGTAGGTGTATGCATGTGTGTGTAGGTGTATATATGTATATGTGTGTAGGTGCGTGTATGTATGCGTGTAAGTGTAGGATATTGACGAAACCTGGAGACGGTTTTCGCTAGAGGTGCAGCATCGTTAGGACCCGGTCGACGGTGATGCTGCGGAGGGTGGCGGTGGGAAAAATGATAGGAACGTCAAAAACAGTCAAATGAAAGCAATAAGCAATCGTGATTGCTCAAAAAAAAAAAAAAAAAAAAAATCGTCAAATTTGTCGCCAAGTTGGCGACAAAACTTGGCATCCAAGAGACTGGCGATATATCACCAAGTGTATCGCCAAATTATAACACCACTTGAGTTTAATTAAAAAATTAACAATGATTTCCCCCCCAAAAAGGGGCAAAAGACCCCTTTAGAAACACCAGAATGCAACCAAAAGGGGAGTAAAATGGCTATATAGCGAGTTTTTCTTGATTAACGAATTTCAAAGCTTACGCGAATTCCTCACCCGCAACACGAAAACTTTCGGAACGGAATCGCAGGGTTTAAGTATCCCCTCCTTTATTTGGGCACTAAATATTAGTTTCTTGAATGGACTTTCCCTTGAGCATCACTAAAAGCGGAAGTTTCCCACACCACATTACACTGTTAAAACTACAGGTTGCGTTTGGCACCTGTCAGGGGTGAAACTCTTGTTCACCAGCGACACCCGATAGCAAAAGGGTGAAAAACTGGCTCCCTTCACCCAACGTGCACCGTAGGTGAAATATGGTACCCTAAATGAGAAAAATGGCACCTTTATTGCTTCCTAGGGATCCTCTCCGCCCCCGTGTTGTGTGCGTTTTTGAATACAATTGTGTTTAATTTATTTTGATTTATATATACGAAGACATTTGATCACATTTCAACTTTCGACCATAGTTTAGAAGTGTTCATGACATTAATTTGTCTGTTCGTGCACTAACTTTCTTATATTAACACTTGAATTGCTCAGTAATTAATATGTTGTTGACAATTTTTACTATAATCCGTACCGAAAATGAACAGGGAAGGTATTTATCAATCATTTGCCGGAACAACCAGAAATATTAGGAAACATTAGATTAGAATCATAGGAAAATAAAAGCGTTTCATAAACGTTTAAAACTTTAATCGAGCGTAACTTATCAATACTTATTATAAGATTCGATATTTGAGTATCCTTATGCGTACAAGATAAATACTAATTTAAAAGCCTTTCTTTCCTATGTCATGTTTTCCGTCAGATTAAAAATAAAAACGAGTAGATAACTACATTCGCTTCATGCAAATAACTACATTCGCTTCATGCAATAACGCCTAAGAAAGATACGTTAACCAAAACAGATGTGAATCTCATGAGTCAAACACCGAGTGAGAGAGATTTCTTTTCACGCAGTTTTTTTTTTTTCTCTACCTTTGCTGCTCTGTTCGTTTCCACTACGTAGTTATTTCATTGAGAAGAAATAGAGATTGGTATATAGGCTGCTTACGTCGATGCATTTTTATTCCGGAATTAGCAATTCAATTATCAGCTGGTTTAAACGTTTTTATTTTTAATGTTGTTGTTGTTCAAGATAGTACTGATAGATAGTTTTAGGTAACAGTTTTGCAGGATATAAATAGCAAGATATTAATTACTTACTAAGGTAAACGGAACAATAAGCAATTGCCAACATACTTTAATCACTTTAAATATGTTCGAAAGCTCTAAGAGTTTTACAATATGATCAAATGCCTTTACTTACGCGAGATTTCGAAGATTAATCCACGAAATTTTCAGTTTTGTTCTTCATTCAATGTGAAAGTAAATTTCGTTGCAACTTCCTTCGTTCGCCATTCAAACTGAAGTTGTCGTTGGACGATAAGTCAGAGCGCATGCGCAAGGAGTCGCTCTCCTATTGAATGGTCTTTTAACACTTTTGTTGACGTCGTTCACCCACTGAGGAACCAAGAGCACCTTAACGACACATCCTAGCCTCTGTTTCACCCTAAGGCACCGTTTTTTCACCCTTGGGTGAAATTCTTTACCCCTGTGGCACTCCTGGTTTTAACAGTGTAGTCGAAACATCGCATTATTAATATACAAATCGCCACTTCGTATCTTTTCATTTTGAATATGAATTTCATGAATCATAATTTCACATAAGCGGGCGTTTTATCAAATTTTGAAAATGGAAGGAAAAATGGAAAATGTCTGACAGCTTAAGAAATGTAAAAATTTTCGATGTGCTTAAACTAAAAGGTACGTCGAATATAATTACTGTATCTACTGTACAGTACTGTTGTAGTGCTGCATTTTATTATTGCTACATACTATACGTATCGTTTTGTTTCATTTCATGCCATATGCTCCAATTGATTTTGTGTATCCTCTAACAGCATTTTTATTCAATAACGCAGCTTTTTTTAAAGTACAGTAAAATTTCAGTTCCATCTGTTTAAATTCGGAAATGGGCTAAAATAGTTTGAGGGGTGTTTTCAATAACTAAAACAATTGGCATGTTCATAAAAAATCGTACAGATACTCTTTTCCACAACGCGAAATATCACCCTACACGAGGAGTCTTAGGACGCATCTCTCGTCTACGTTGAGATTCGACTGTGTATGCCGATGACATTGACACCGAAAACTTTTTGCTTAACGGACAATATTTGTATGAAATGTAAAACTTTCCGTTTTCATAAATTTCTGTAATACTGTAATACTCGATGCTAAAAAAACTAATGGCGTCAAACAGATAGAAAGTATGGCGTCAAAATAACATGTCTGAGGTCAGCTCATAATTTTCAGTCTATGAATCTGATTGGTGAAAGTTTTACTCACGTTAGACGTGCACCAGTCAATTCGTTTGAAAACAAGCTATTTTTTATTTATTTATTTTTTAAAACTTAATTGGAAAGTAATTTCCAGAAATAGCTACAAACTACTTTTTTTTTTGTATCAAATTACTCATTGCTCTATTTTTTTTAAGTCGTGCGTTTCACGGCAAACTACTAAAAACGAGCTGATGTGTGCATCACGTGACTTCCTTTTACTCCAATTTAATGTCATTTTCTCATTATTGGCAGTTTTGATGTGATTCATTAATTTAATCTCTAAATATCATCAACAGCGGCCAAATTGAAACCAGATTTTAAAAAAAAATAAAAAATCGCCAAATTTGTCGCCAAGTTTGCGACAAATGAGTTTACATCGAAATTAACAATCATTTACTTCCAAAAAGGGGCAAAAGACTCCGTTTGGAGCATCCGAATGCAACCAAAAAGGGAGGTGCACAACTAGACCCCACTAGGAGTCTACGCTCCAAATTTCAACTTTCTAGGACATTCCGTTCTTGAGTTATGCGACATACATACACACATACACACATACGCACATACATACGTACATACAGACGTCACGTGAAAACTCGTTTTAATTAACTCTGGGATCGTTAAAATGGATATTTCGGATATCTGTACGTTCCTAGACATATATCCACGTGTGGTCCGGTTGAAAAATAAACTCAACATTCATTCGGGGTGAGCAAAATGGAAATTAAGACCGATTTTTGAGTGAAAATTTTTTCGCGTATACAATACTTCCTTTTTTGGAAAAGAGAAGTAAAAAGTAGCTGCTACAGTAGCGACGCTACTTATAGCGCGCTACTTCTTACCACTGGAGAGGACACATTCGCCATTCGGAAAGCGATTTAACTGAATCGAAACCACCCAACCGCAGTCAGTCTCGCAACTTCGGGAGTAAAGTCTCAGAAGAAATGTGTTTCGATTTCAAAATAAAATAAATGAATAAAATATTAATGTTGAAAGTAAAGTTTTACCATCTCAGTACTCATTTTATTCAAAAAATAAAAACAACTTATAATTATTTGTGCTGAAGAGAGCACAAAGTCTGTAATTTCATTGCAGTTTGATTCGAATAATCAATAGGAGCTAACTTTTTTGGCTAATCTAATCTTCTAATGCTATCTAACAGCGAAATGCATCCAGGTTTTAGTAACTTCTTCAATGTTATCAAATTGAGGAAATAAAAATACATTTAGAATCACAGAAATTTTCTCGATTCTTTCGGCACTCAGAAGTCGAGCAATTTCTGATCCAACCAGGGGCAGATCCAGAAGACAAAAGTTCCATAACCAGCCCCTCCCCCTCCCCCAACAAATGATGTCATGCTTTGAGGGAGAGAAGGGATGGTGAAAGTGTGAGTTTGTGTGTGACATAAATTAGAGAGAGGGAGGGAGTAATAAAAATAATGACATCACACTTTTTTTTTCACGAAAATAAGCTAATGAAAAATAGCCTAATATGTGACAAAGGTGGGAAACGGTAAGGTGAACTGTGACAAAGGGACAGGGGCTGAAAACTATTGGGAAAAAAGTGTGACCTTATTTATGTAAAGTCCCCAGAATATCCTGTTTTTTGAGTTGGCAAGACATGTTTAACGAAATTCATTCGCAATATGTTTTTTGTTTTTATCCTGTCTATTTAAATTATTTTTTATTTTAAATACACCAATTTCTTTGACAATATCCATATTTTATTGAATGTCATAATTTTGCACATTTCTTACCGAATAGATCATTCATTTTTTATGACTGCTTCATGTACGTAATCTGTTATAACTTAAAAAATGTTACGATTTTTTGTAGTTATTTTTATCATTAATGACATTTAGTATGAATAAAAAAAATCTAAAAAGAAAGACCAAAATTAATGCAACAGTATAACTTTCAGAAAAACGAAGTAATCAACTATAAGGCATAGGCCTCTAAAAATAAAAATAATAAAAAACAATCTTTCAGAATTTGACTCTGATCCTTAATTGCAGAAACTTTAATTTGTCAGAAACAAATTTAATTTTTTATTTTTATTTATATTTTGTTTTGTTTTTTTCTTAAGAGAAGCTATTTCGTTAAAATTGTATCACGAAAACATTACCCCTTAGCATTAAAATGAATACCTACGTAATTAAACATAACACGAAAAAAAATAATAAAATGACGAAAAGGATTGGAGAATACGCTACATATTTCAGATTCTGGGAGGTCTTTATTTGAAAAGGCATAAAAGTATTTAGAAATGTAAAAAAAATAAAAACATCCACATGCTTACTTTGCAAAAGTCCTCTCAATAATAGAGCCGGTAATGAAAGAAAAGATAAAAACATTACTATGTACAAGGCAATGAGTTTTAGTTAAAGTAGGGGGAGAAAGGGGGGGGGGGAATGTTCGCAGGTTTTCGGGAGCCGAGAAACAAGTGGTCTATAACAAACTAACCGTTTCAATTCAAAGCTGGATCTTCTATTTTCTCAAACTAGTACCATCAATGTCTATCACGCACTGATTGATGACAGGTACCGCGGTTGGCGGCATTCTTTGATCTCTCACTTGCGGCTTGCTTCAAACCTGCCGCCGCTAGCCTCATAGACACCTTGGCGGTAGAGGGAGAAGTGTGTGCATTGAATCCGTCTATTTGTAGGTTGGATTCCATTGCGTAATTAATTGGTTCATGAGTGCTGCTGGAATGGGGTTGTTTCCTTCAGTCAAAAGTAGTACTTCTAGTCACTGAAATTGATAGAACAAGCAAAATAATAATAATAATAATAATAATAATAATAATAATAATAATAATATGGACCCAGAAAATTCTTTCATTTTCCTAACAGTTATTTTTAATTAATTTTATAAAATGTCCGATTTTGCAAACAAGGCATCTTGATGACGTCACAAATGATGCTCTTTGGCGCATTTTGTACTGCGTTTCCACGTTATGATAATCAAGAAGCGAATTAAAATTGCGCTCTACGCTTGCTATCAACCACATCGTTGCCGATACACGTGAGTAAAGATGCGAATTAAATATTTTGCTCTGTGAATGGCAACACAGAATGGCATTTCATCATTTGTGTGCTCGTAGGCAAGAAACGTAAACAATGAAAGTGCAACGATTTAAGTAATTTTTTAAAAATATTAAACTTAAACAAACTATTTAAAAAATGATTAGATCCTATGTTTTTAAGCATGTTCTTTCTGAAAAAGATGCTTTTAAAATTTTGGGAACAACCTCATTAAAAGGCATGTTAAACAGTTGCGCAAAAACACAGGAATTTCTCAAAGGGGGGAGGGGGGCAGCATCGAAGGTCCACCATTCTCATATCATCATGCGACCAAACGTATTCTTTCGATTTTTTCGATTGTTAGGTTCAAAAAAAATTTTTTAAAGAAAATATTGAGTAAGTACTTAGCATTAGTTAATAAAACAAATATATGGGAAATAAATACTCAATTAAAATACCAGAAAGCACAGGAATGAATGTATTTACTTTTCTCATAGTTAAAAATAAAAACAACGAAGCAAAATCATCATTATAGAACAATTTATTTTTGCGGTTCTATTTTGTAGGGGAAAAAAGGGAGAAAATAAATGTTTTTTTTTTTTTCATTTATTAAATCTGAATTTATTGTTACCTTTGCTTGGAATTATTTTAAGTACATAAAATTGTAGTCAATTAAAAAAACTCAAGGTCCATGGAAGGGGTCCGAGTCCCTTGGACCCTCCCCTTGTGTGCGCCACTGATCCCAAAGCAGCATTTCTCAATCTTTTTTGGCTCTTGGAACGGTAAAGCTTTCAAAAAAAATTTACGGACCGATGCGAGTTCTTTTTTTTATTTTTTACAATAAATAATTAAATATTCACAAAAGGAAAAGAAAGCAAAGAACTGCTACGTTGGTTAATTAAAAAATTAGAATATGTTTTACTTACAATAATAATTAAATGCAAAGATTAGTAAATATTTTAACTTTACTACATTTACATCATCAATGAATAAACCTTTAAAATGAAAAAAAAAAAAAGAAACTTGGAAAGAAATTGAAAGTCAATACAAAAAACATAGTATACAGGTTTACTATTTTTTAAATAAGTTTTTCTCTCTAACACGGACAGGTAAAAGGTTTTGCTGATAGTAAATGGTATTAAGTTTGGTATTCTTTTTGAAACAGTTTAACATTTGTTTCAAATGGTAAAGTGTAAAATTGTTTTTCATAAGGTTCAATGAATTTTGAAATATTTACAAAATATTTGTTTCGGGCTGTGCATAGACGCTGTCAAACTTTTCTTCAACAAATTTGATCCCCCCCCCCCGCCACAAGGGCTCAAAAACCAGGAGGAGGTAAGGTGAAGTGTGACACTTTGTCACAAAGTGTAAGACACTTTATCTTACCCCCTCCCCCCCTTTATCACATGTCACGCTGTTTTTCATAAGCATATTCTTATAAAAAGTGCATGATGTTACACTTTTTGTTTCGCCTCCCCCATCTCCCTTGTCAAGAACGCCCCAACGACTTCAAATCGGGGCATCTTCTGTTAACAGCCCGTGTCATATCATTAAATAGATATATGGACGTGTTCTAAAGAAAAATGATAGCATAATCTAGAAATTTACTTTTTTAAATTTTATAGACTAATACTGCTAAAACCTACTGTCTGTATTTGCGACACATCACTAAGTACAGAAATAAATATTTATTAAATAGAGTTATTTTTGACACATTTAACGACACCAATGTTTATGACTTAAAATCAAGAAACATAGCTCATATTAATCAATCATATTTACTTTTGTCTACAGGCAGGGTCGTATTTACCTACAGTGAAACCCCCGATATTACAGCCCCCGAATATACGTTTTGTTCACATTTAACGTTTTTTCATCGGTTCCATCATCAATTTTGCTGTTATGTGTCTCTCGAATTTCACGTTTTCCCGTATTTTACATTTTTTACTCAGTCCTTTGAGAAACGTAAAATTGAGATTTCACTGTATAAGCTAAACAAGATATAGCTTACAGCCTCTGCTTTGTTGGGGGCCCCTAACTCCCAAACAATTGCATGATTCGTTCCTAAAAAAGTGGAAAGTACAGTGAAACCTGTGTAAGTTGACCACTTGCGGTGCAGTCCTTTGGTGGTCAACTTAGACAGGTGGTCAACTTATGGAGGGAGTAATGTTTTTTTTTTTTTTGTCATTTCTTGCACCATGTATTCATTTTTTTAATGATTGACACTTACTCTTTCTGTTTAACTCACTTTCATTGTTTAGCATTACTTTGAAACAATATTTTAAAATGTTATTCAAATATTTTTAGAGATTATTTTCCCAGAATGACGTATAATGTGTCATGCAAATTTAAAATTTCAGTAAATTGATCAAAAAAAAAAAAAAAATCTTATTGTTTATGAAAAGTTACTCATTTGATATTAATAGTTCCTAAAAATTCATAGCTTCTCAAATTGCAAATTTTTCTCATATACATTTATAACTCCATGATGATCTACTTTTCAACAAAATAACTCCTTATTGAATTTGGCGCACTTACTAGACACTAGTTTTAGAAATTCCATATGTGTCAGCTAATTTTCTCTAGCTTTCTCCTTTTTCAATTAGTTTCAATATTTCATACTTTTTATCAATCACAAGTTCAACTAACTTGCTTTTTGAAGTCATTTTATGTAAAACTATAACACAAAGAGCAACAAGCTGAACTCTCATAGTTTAAAAAAGCAGTTGAGAAGGAAAATGTCGTATCTTTTAATCCCTTGCACCAGAAATACTGCAATGCAAGCAACTTTACTCTTTAGCACAATTCCATTGTTGTCACAAAATTTTACAACTGGAAAAAAATACTTTGTACTTTTCCATTGACACATGTTTTCATAAAAAAAAAAACAAGTATGGGGAATAAAAGGGTTCTTAATAGTTTTCCCATGTGGTTAAACTCAAAAGGTGGTTTAGTTATGCTACTGTTTCATTTAGTTAGTAAAACGCTGGTCTGGTATCAAAAATGTTCTTGGAAAGCTATAAAAAAAATAATAAAATAAAACAATTTGCTAAGTAAAATTTAAAAAAATAAACCAAGTGGTCAACTTACAAAGGGTTTTTTACAATGCTCCAAACCAAATTTGGTGTTCATTAGTGGTCAAGATAGACAGGTGGTCAAGATAGAGAGGTGGTCAAGTTACAGAGGTTTTCCTTCATCATATAACATAGGACTAATTCCGTTCCTGACAAAAGCGGTCAACATAGACAGGTGGTCAACTTACAAAGGTGGTCAACTTTACAGGTTTTACTGTACTTGAAAAATAAATTTCATTTTCAAGTGCTTGAAAACCTTGAAAATTTGGAAAAGTGTGGCTATATAAACCTTGAATTTTAAAATTTCTCATAAATCGGAAGCGATTGGGGAAGGAATCCCGAACTATGACAAATTTAGCTCCCAGCTACATCCTGCACCAAAAATGTAAAAATCATGGTTCTCACGTTTCTGTAACATATTACTTGAGACAAATTTTTGCTACTCACATGTTTCATATTTTGCTACTATTTATTTAATTTGAAGCTATGTGAAATAAAACTAAAATAAATTTTTACTAATTCGTGATTTTAGGACTGTATGATAATAGGAAAAGTAACCAAATGCGGCACCGACTCCGACTCCGGGAATTTTAGAACGTTAAACTCCGACTCCGACACCTTTACCCCAAAAACAGCTCGTCTCCGACTGTGACTCTGAAGCAGTGGCAGAATTGCTGACTCTGAGTGAAAAGGACAAACTCCGACTTCGAGACTTGTAATCTTAAACCTCCGACTCCGACTCCTTAACCCCAAAATTAGCTCGACTCCAACTCTGGCTCGGAAGCACTGGCATGCTTTGCTGACTCTGAGTGAATGGACAGACTTCGACTCCGACCCTTCGAATTTCAAACATTCGACTTCACGACTCCGACACCGTAGCCTTGCTTTTAACTTGTGTCATACAATCCACTCCATAAAAACAATCACGTATTTAGCTTAGCAATTGCCTTTTAACCCCTTGAAAGCATTCAACTCATTTGAGGTTGAATAAAATCAACAATCTAGCCCTGTAATAAATCAATGCCATATTAGGTTACACGAACACACATTTAATTGTAATCAAAGCAGGGAGGACTTGTAATTGCGTCTTTTATCAATTGCGTGAAAACGTTGCAATTAATC